>NC_092701.1:24243682-24543682 GCF_964275005.1 Diadema setosum | reverse complement strand
TAATATGTTGTAGCTCAGACTTTGGGCTATCGTGACTATACCCTCCATTTTTTCATACGACGCCGAGATCACGTCAAGAAACTTGGTTGAAATCAAACTTATCTTCGATGTATTGAGATATTTCTTTCTTTCTACAACTTTCTTTGCAATAACTCAAGAAAAACAGCCCCTATCACGCCCATATTTTGCACATGTTTAGTTCATGTCACGTACATTATTTCATAAAATAACAACTACTTGATCAGACACCATCTTGGGTATGTAAATTAGGGTCAAAGGTCATAAATGTTTCAACCTGTATCTTGGTGAATACATGTCCTATCTTTCCCATATTTTGCACACGTAAAGACCATGTTACAAGGATCATTTCACAAAATAACCACTTTTTGCTCAGATGCCATCTTGGCTGTGCAAAGTTGGGTCAATGGTCAAATGTACTTCATTCTGTATCTTCGTTATAGTTTATACCAGGGAGGTACCTCCCTGGTTTATACCGAATTTGGTACCAAAGATGGTAGACCTCACTCTCTTTTCTAAATGAGAATCCAAATATCACACGGCCAATGTCTCTAAACACAGATAAAATCTATATGGTCATGCCTATTGCGATCAGGACTCGAATCATTGATTAAAAAAAAAAAATCGGATCACCTAATTTGTCAGTCTTGACAAATTCCGAGTCTAGTTCTCATTGCTTTCGTGTAAAAACGAAGCTAATTAAGAGGAGATCACTACCATTCAATAGTAGTTACGTGGGTTGATGACAATACATACAAGACGTCTTTGACCTTTCCAGTAAAAATACTGACAATACAAGGGCGGTGAGTTGGCTCAATCGGTAGCGCGTCTGCCTCACGATCCTTAGGGCCCGGGTTCGAACCCTAGTCTGGACTGAGCAATGTTGTGTGTAATCATACCGTCGATCCCCTCTAGCAAGAGGCAAAACACTCTGTCCCTCGGATAGGAAATAAAATGGTGGTCCCGTGTGTGAGAGAGTAACAACGGCTTTACTCATGCACGTAAAAATTCCCGCTTCATTCATTCATCGCAAAGAGCAAGGTGTTAACCCGGTGAAGTGGTCCCACCTCACATCCAACTGGACCCCACGGAAGACCAGCTTAACGTAGCTGAATATGGGCTATCCAGCCATCTTCTCTCAGATGGAAAATGAACAAACAAACAAACAAACAAACAAAATATGTATGTACTTTATCAAGTCCTGTTCAACTCTGCCATCTATAAAATACGGCTGCTAATATGTAGGCATATTACGATTAGAGAATAACCTTCCTCTCCCCCGGTTTCGATAAATCTATTTTTACTGGGAAGGTCAAAGACATCTGCCCTCAATTGTTTTGATTGAACACTACGCACTCCCTTTCACGCTGCCACCAACCTCTGTTAGTTCTTCCACGCTGTCAGTTCATCATTTCTAAAGCTGTCGAATCTGTTGAAGCTGTTGAAATGTGAGAAAGCCTGAGTCATATAAATATAATACCAGTTGACAGACTTTCATGGTCATTGTTTCCGACACCTGCCCGTGCTCTGAACTATACGCTATATATAGTTTATAAGTCACTTGGTGACTGACATCAAACGTTCCATAATGTGCTCCTTTAAGATCAAAGTTCAATTGTATATAAAACAATGCCAGACTATTTTGTGCATCCGTTGAGCATGTCATTTCCAGCACACAAACACGCTACCTTATACCATAGGTCATTCACCTTTCAACCAACTGTCTATCATAGGACGGTCGAGTACAAGCGATCAGGGACAACAACGATCATAAAAAAGCACCATTTCTGTTTTTTTGCTCAACAATATGTCAGTCTGGTAAGATCAGATCCTCTTTCAGCAGAATAAAAAAAAAGAAATGATTATAATTAAAGTCTAGCATCATACTGCTTTATGTAGGCGCATGGATACAGATAGTGGATATAGCTTACCTATAAAACAAATCAACAAATTGGCCAAGCCGAAGAAACATTCACCCTCGGAAGGATACAGACGCGTCAATTTTATTGTGCAAGGCGAAGTATTATCTCCGGTCCTGTTTTATTCAATTTACACGAGGATGACTGCGGTTATACAAAACAGTACGCATATTATTACTTGAATTTTGAAGAGAATTATTGGCTTCAAGAAAGTTCTTTTGAATCTTCTTTTGTTTTTTCTTTTCTTTTGCATTGAAGCTATTGACTATAATACTCCCCGTGGTAAAAAGCCTGATTTGTAATCGGTTGTTGTACGTGAGTAACTATGATATGGTAAACTCTAGTTTCATTCTTACTATTTTCTTCTTGTTTGCTTCCTTATTTGAAGAAAGATATTATTTCTGAATTTTCTGCATGTAATAAACTACACGAACGACAATCAACAATACACAGCCAAAACTATAGAACTAACAAATTAACTTGATTCTATACTTGCATACCAGAACGTATTTCAACAGGTAGAACAGTTATAATCACAACAGGTAGAAAATACACATGATCACATTGTAAAGCACATGCAGCTTGGACAAAAGAAAAGTCAGCCCTTTTTTAAAGTAAGGTACAAGAGGACTGTGTGTTGCATGAATTAGGAATAATAATTTGGTAAATCCCAAATTAGGAGTAAATATTCTCTTGCTTCTGGCGGGACTAAAACGCTGTTTCCATTACTGATGTACACTGTTTGTTACTATGAATTTTGCTATTCCATCTTCTTTTATAGTGTATACCTCCTTTTTAGTAAAGCCACTCTGTATGAACAGTAATACAATACAATACAATACAATACAATACAATACAATACAATACAATACAATACAATAATTACACTTGTATACATGCAGCGCTCTTACAAACTCTAAGTTGTTTCATAGCGCTTTACATCACATCACCATAATGTACTGCATCAATTCCTAATCATAGGCCTACGGGTATACATCAATAGGAAACAATAACTGTTCATTATTTCCCCTATTATCATCGTAACCTCCAGTAAATCTTATTCACACCATGTTGGGAGTTAAGACGGCAGTAAGAGCTAGCTTACCGCATTATAACTGTAAAGCCTACATCCATACACTGCGGCTGCTATCTATCATTCTGATTATTCACTTATCATTATATTTGTTATTATATTCTATGTTTTGTTTTATGTGGCTGCTATAGAATGCAATGAATGCTTGTAAGCTAACAAGCACGCAACACCGATGGGGTTTAGTCCATTTCGAAGGAATATGCAGCAAAATGAAGTAGCGCCATGCTGGCGCAGGCAGTGGACTCCAACCAACAATGTCCACAATGTCTTATTCATTGAACCACAACAGCTCTTCAGTAAGACCCCGTTTACAGTGCGAGGCTCGGCCGCGGCCGAGCCGCGGCCGAGCCCAGCCCCGCTTCAGTGTAAACGCGCAAAAGGGCAAATGCGAGGCCAAAATTGGCCTCGCATATGGCCTCGCTCTGGAGGTGGTCTCGGCCGCGGCCGAGCCGCGGCCGAGCCCGGCCTCTTCTTGATGTAAACGCAAACTGGGCCAAATGCGAGGCCAATTGCGCGGCCAATTTTAGTCTGGCTTCCAAACCCTCTGCCTGTATCTTTCGCTATTCAGGATATTAACCCCCTCAACGTGGAAAATTAGTATAGTTTAAGGTGGTTTTGTCCTGCAAAGGATTTTTTCCTTCGGCAAAGGCCTTTGCCCGAACGGCGACTTCGTCGCCACGGAATTCATTTGGCAAAGGGTCTGAAAACCAGACAATACCAAATTGCGTTTGTTTACAAGCAGAGCGCCACTACGACAAAATATTGAAAGGTTTGAATCAAAAGCGCGGCCGAGCCCAGCAGTGTAAACGGACAAAATTGCGAGGCTCGGCCGCGCAATTGAGGCCGGACTCGGCCGCGGCCGAGCCGCGGCCGAGCCCGGCCCCGCACTGTAAACGGGGTCTAAGTCTTGGTCAATGAATCAACGATATCGCCCACATTATGAGTGACACTACATGATTACCTGCTATTTAGGAAGTACAACATTCTACCAAATAATGAAAGGGAGGATAAATACATCGAAAAGGGAATATCTTGTACAATATATAGTATATTATATAAATATGTCCGTGTGTGTGAGCATGTGAACACTGATTCAGCTTCATCATTGGCAAGAATCACGTGGTAAAAATGCATTAAAAAACAACAACTGAACATTACACTTGTTTGCAGCTGTATGTATATTTGTTAGTGGAGCATAAGAAGTGTAGAGCCACATCAGCAGTGAGTCTTCAGCCCGCCGCACACTATACGACTTACGGTCGCTCAACTGACAGACTTTGGATCTGAAATAAATCACAATAGCCTCAGAATAAACACGCTGTTCATTTCAGATCCAAAGTCGGTCAGTCGTGCGACCGAAAGCCGTATAATGTGCGGTGGCCTATTAAACGTCACTGAGAGTGGTCAGTTCCGAGCAATCTGTTGTCGGGACCTTTCCGTAGCCATTTGTACGGTTTTTCGGGTCGACGAGAGATGCCGAAGTTTTTACGTCATCACATCCGTTTCCGGTCTCGTTGCTATTCTCGTCTCGCAGTCTCCGAGAGTATGTGGACAAGAGGACCATCATGAGCACCGCCACGAATTCTGCCGCCCCGGTTATAAAAAACGGAATGGTGTAGGATCCAGTAGCGTCATAGAGAAAGCCTGGTTAATTGTGAAACACAAATGGAACAAAATTATGTCAACATTAAGACGTAGGTCCTACTTGACGACTTAGTGGACATCAATAAATCTCATTAATATATTGATAAATCTGAGATACATATACATGTATTGCAATCTTTCTTACATGAAGCCAATACGAACAAGTAACATATGAATGATACATGTATCAGTGGTGCATATCATTCCAGTAAGTTAGGCAATAAGAACTTCAGTGATGTGTGATATCACCTTGCAATATATCGTTAATATGAAAAGATGTGATTGAAATTGGTTATTACGAGGTGGTATTTAAAGAACGGATTTGCAGTCTTTGCGCTCTCCAACTAGTATAAAAAGTATTAAAAGGAAGAATAAAGACGTGTAAGACATTACAATTGATTTTATGTCCAATACAGGATCAACTATATGATCTTTGGAACCAAAAATGTTTAAGGTCCCAAATCTTTGTCGAGGAAAGCAGATTTATTTGGAACGCCAGAGTAATCTTGCAATAGATCGACAACAACATCTTGAAGCTTTTAGCGCGTAATAAAATGCACTGTGCCCTACCAAGGTTATATTGAATCATCTGTCACGTGCACCATGAACTATAACCATAGTCAACTTTCTGCATCATCTTTATAGCAAATGAGCTTCCACTATGAACATGTCACCATTGGCCAAGTGCTCACCGGCGGCAAGCTAACATCAAATAGCGGGAAGGATCCATTTTTTTTAAATTCCTGACGCTACCGCTGACAGTAACATGCATAAGTTTGTCATGACAGGAACTCCAATACGTCCTGGTGATCATACAAGAGGGGAGTACAATTCTGACATTCTTGCAAGTTACGTACCCATCATCAGAATACCAAGAAGAGCGCCAATCCCGGCTACGCCGATCAGCATTCCAAAGGCATTGGAGAGTTTTTGCAGACCGACAAACTCGGTAGCGAGCAGCGCAAGCAGCGGATAGAAGACGCCGATTCCAAGACCGAACAATCCGGCGAGGGTTGCCTGCTGGGCGTAGGTGCCCGCCAGCGGATTCAAGATGGTGGCTGTCGCAAGGCAGGCAAGGGACAGCGTGAAGAGATTGACGGACGAAATGAGGCGAGCGTCCAGCAGGATGCCCTGCAGGAGACGAGCGGCGGTGTTGCAGATTCCTAGAAACGTCATCACTAGACTGCTTTCCATCTTGGAGAAGTTTAGATCGTAGACCATTCTTGACATTAGGTAATTGATATATGCAACGATGGTGAAGCTGGAAATGATGACTGAGACCATGAAGACCACATATCGACAGTTGCGATATATCGAGAGATCGAAGAAGTTACTAAGAATCAATGCGACTCGAGTCAGCCATCGCCTGATTGGTCGATCGTCCGATTTTGATTTTACATTGATGACCTCGTGGCAAGAGAGGTCATCTTCGATGCACTCCTCTCGAGGGTTCACGATCCGACTCCGTCTCGACGCGTCCACGATTCGTCTTTCCAACCCCGACGGCCTAAAGAGGGCGCCGCAGACGATTAGATTCGCGGAGATCGCTGAGTGGATCAAGATGGCGCCTTTCCAGCCGTATTGCGAAGACAGTAGCTGGAGCAGCGGAGCCATGCAGAGAACGCCAACCCCGATACCCGAGTTCACGATCCCATTGGCGATCCCCAGTCGCTTCTTGAAGTAGAAACTGCTGATGACGATTGCCGGCGGATAGGATAACCCAAATCCAACACCTGTCACCAAGAGAAGAAAATAAACAATTCTATTTCCCGACACTGGCATTGATAAAGATGATCTGTTGTAGATGTTTGCGTTCCTAGCTACTCGGTAATCAGAAAACAATGCAAAAGTATCCAACAGCTCGTCTTGTTTGCCCGTTTATTCACACATTGGGAAAAAGTCATATCATTTATATTCTCTCATGAAAACTATTCGGTAAATGATTCAGCACGCGTATTGTCTTTCCTTTAGAATGTCAAATGATTAGTAGTAGTAGTACATGGACATCATTTTAACTCTGAACTTATTTGATGCTGAAGGATTTTACTTCTTGTTTTTGACTTCATTTTCTAGAGGGGACATTTCGTTGAAAAAATTTGTGCAAATGGAACGAGAGACTTGAGAGGCGATGTTCTCAAATCATCAGGGAAACATTACAACCAATATCATCTCACACATCACTTTGATCAAAATCATGTAAGGTATTTCCTGTGCCACAAGTCAGGGCTTGAATGCATGAAAACTTTCATATTGATTTGAATCCTATGATTTTTTTCTTTACGATAGGAAAACGAGAAATGAGCATGTAAAAAATGGACCGACGGCTTTAAGTCCTTTCCGAAGAACATCAAGTAGATTAAGTTAGGTTGCATTGACTAGGGGACTCGAAGCAGGGACCTCAAGGTTGAAAGACAGTGGCCTTATCCATGGCCACGAGCTCGAAAAGGTCCTTGAGTCATAAAGCCTGCGGGTCATACAACCCACGAGTCATACAGCCAATGAGCTCGACACTAGACAAATAGGCCCATGAGCTCGACACTAGGAAAAATGATCCACGAGACCGACACTGCATACAATGTAATGTCAGTCTCATGGGCATTTTCCCCTATATATATATAGTGTCGAGCTTATGGGCCTTGTTTGTCTAATATCAAGCTCATCTGCCTTGTGTTGAGCTGGGCCCTGTCTTATAAAACTTGTGATAGAAATCAATCAATCACAAATCTCTTGAAAGCTGCAATCAATCGCAACCTGTGATTGATTGAGTGCAGTTCTCCGTCTTAATTTCAATCATAATTTTTTTTTTTATAAGATTGATTTGCATTCAGTCGTAAAGTTGTGATTGATTTGAATCAATCACAAGTCTTTAAAAGACGGGGCCCTGGTGTACCGTAAAGCTCGTGGGCCTATTTTACTTGGTTTTACTAGCTCGTGGGCTGTCGGACTCATGGGTGTCGAGCTGGTGATGTGCATCCTTCTCAATTGGGTCACAACAGATACTATAATTGGCTCTGACCTGCTAGGAAACTGAAGATGTAGGCGTGCCAAAGCTTCGTTGCAAAAGATGCCAGAAAAAGTGCAGTGAACGAGATGACGCCAGCCAGAATCAACACTTTTCTACAGCCATATCTCTTGCACAGTGCTCCAGCCAACAAACCTGACAAAATAAAGCAGAGGAAATGATTTTACCAAGCGTTATCCAACAGTAATCGTCACATCAATCACAATCACAGGGACTGCAACGAACAACTCTTTCTTCTTTCTACCGGACATAAAGGCAGAGTTTCTGACTGATAAACAACCGAGGCACACTACCACTGTATGTTTGTATGTAAAGAGTGTAGCAATAACACGGTGGTAGCTGATGTAATTAGAGAAAGAAAACGTTCACCCTAAAAAAAGGTTACAGTATGGGCTCTCTGGTACACTCTTGGGAGAGAATCTGTACCACGTCGTCTGTTTCAATGTTTGACAATCCTTTGGCCCTTTATCGGAAGTTGTGACTCCCAATAGTGGACGAAAATCCTCCATTTCTATCTTAAGTTTGTAAAAAGAACCACACACACACACACAAAGACACACAGACAAACACATCATCGCTCTAATCTTCACAACTATGGAACGATGTGATGTGAAGGGTTTTATTTCTTCCTCTCAAACTCATGCCATGGAAACGAAATTTAGTGGAAACTTGTGTGCGAGTGAACAAAGACTTGACAAGGCATGAGATCCCCCGTCAATAAAATTTCAAACCGATATGACGATTTTACTGTCCTGAGGAAACATAATAATATGGTCTATATGGGTAATGTTCGTTATTCCAAAGGTTCGTTATTACTTGGAACGTTCGTTAATCCATTAAGACGACGCATGTTTTATACTAACGAGCCTGCGGAATTACGAACCTTATTTCGTATTCGGATTAACGAACCTCCGGAATAATGAAGCTTTTTTTTTTTTTTTTTTTCATTAGAGTTCTAGATTATGAAAAGTTTGGAATAACGAACTTTCTATCATTTTGGGGTTAACGAACCTTCGGAATAACGAATATTATTTCATTTTCTGATTGACGAACGTTCGAAATAACGAACTCTAACAGGGAGTAGCTTGTGTACCGTAAGGGTTGAATCCATTTCATCAAAAGGGAATAGGGATTTACTTATATACGTGAAGCACAACGACAACAACAAAAACTACGTCACTGCATGGCAGCAACGTTCAGGTATAATACGAACCAGTGAGATCTTGTCCACTGTAAATTATCAAAATCTCATTTAATTTCGTTAAAAATCTCATTACCAAGAAGGAGGAAAATTATGACTTGTTCAAATTCTGCAACTTTTCGGCAAACAATGATGTCGGTGGCAAGTCAAATAATCAAATAAGACCTGGCAACAGCTCTCACAGGTTGTGCGTCACTGTATCATTATCATGTAACAAAAAATGATTGTCAAATAAAACTTGAGAAACTTGCAAAACCCTGATGGTGTGATGAGAAACAGCTCGCACACGTGGGCTACTTTTGCTCGATTCCGGTACAATGTATTCACTCCCTCGCTACTTTCCCTCCACTAACTAATTTCCTATCGATTCCATACTATTCATAGCAACAAAAAATCAGTTACTTATTTATTTATTGATTCATTCATTTATATTATCATTCGTTGACCCGTGCACAGCAGAGAAAGTGATTTATTGTTTTATCCACTTATTCATTTATTTCTTCAGCTATCTATTTATTCATCTTATTCATAATATTCTGCAGGGTTGGCTTATATTCAGTTGTCTAAAGCACTTTCCAATCTTAGCCATTTTGTAAAAGAAAGAGTAATCATAATATACCATTGATATCATGCCTTTGGCAAGGTCTAAAACAACCTCAGATTTACACAATAGAAAAGTGAATGGAATTGGAAAGAGTTAGCTGAGAAAGAGTATTGTTAAGGTAGCGATAGCACACATTAGGCTACCTGATATCTGGTATGAATTACAGTTCCTTGTAAATTCCTGCAACACACCCGATACCCCCGTTAATCTATGTATCTTCTAGCAAAGAATTGATCCTTTCTTTCAATCAGTGGTGGGTTTGTTTGTTTGTTTGTTTGTTGTCATCGAGGGTTGTTGTACGATGCACTTGATAGGGTACATTCAAGAATGAAGTTGGGGTTATTTGTCAGTTGATTTGAATATTTCAAAACAACCCTCAATCCGTTGAGAAAGAATTTAATCATTGTTTGATAATCACGACTCCTCGTTCAAAATAACGCCGTAAGAGGTTAACGTCCTCCCAATTTCATGACTTGACATCGGAGCAAGGACGATTTTTTTTTTCTGGAGGAGAGTGGTTGTTTGTTGTTGAAGGAGTGATTTAGAGGTAATGATTGTACAAGAAAAACAGCGGACCTGCTAAAACGACACGCTTTCAAATGAAGGCAAGGTCTGATGATTCATGGGCGGAACGGTACTCTCAAATGTCCATGAACTGAACAAGGTTTTTCCATCTTAGTGCCATTCAGCTGGAAAAACTCGTGAAATCAGCACCACTTCTTTTTTCTTTTTTCCCCACATGTGTTGCATGTTTACATGAGTGCTCTATAAACGCTTCCCCTACCAGTCGCCTGTAGGTTACGTCATTCTCCAATCAGTAATACACTTTATTCCCGTAATGTATAGAACTTGCCAAGAAGCCGGACACAGCTGACAGCAGCGGATATAGCGTTGTCATACTACATTTTTAAAAGCTATAATGATAATTGATAATAATCAACAGGGATTGTGTATAGGTCATAGCACATAGTGTATAAGAATGCTCTCGAGAAGATGAAACATAACACAATTAACAGAATATACAGCTGCAAATTACAATGGTACAGAGTTTCGTGTTTGTTTATAAACAGACCATGAAAAGATACGCTTTCAAAGCAGACCCGAATTTAATGATGTTGATAATTTGTTCTAAATTCTGGGCAAAATCATTCCAATGCCATAGAGTAAATGCATTAAATGCAAATGTTTCTTCTCCATAAAATGTGGTTACCTTGAATTATAATTAAAATGTAATATACCGACAAAAAACAACAACAAACAGGCCACAGACTCGTGATTAGACTACAACACATGTGACATTCGACCAAACTCTTCTCGAGGCAATCATCAGTACACAATATACCGTTTCCTCATTTCTTTCAAAATCCTATTCTTGAAAAAATGTCACTGATCGAGGGTAGAAGCACAGGTATATGTTAGATAACCTTGAAGGTATACTGACCCTAATTCAAGAACCATATAGTATACTCAGAATTTCTCCTGGAGACAGCACATGTAAGTAAAATCCATTCTATGTGTAAGTTGTCTACATAGGATGAATAGAACACCCCCCTCCCCCCCCCCCCCAAAAAAAAATGAGTAAATAAATAAATAAAGGAACAGTATAGGGGTTTCGATACAATCATACACCGAACACGAAAGGAAGGGACATTATCAGTTTTAGATGTTTTGTTTTGTTCTTTGTGTGCACGACCGGCGCATTTTGACCGTTCTTGGGAACACAACTGAAATAGGGAATTAAGTTATAACTTATTCAGACAAACATATGCTTTTCGCGAGGAATAGGACAAGCTGTTCAATTCCAACTGTTTCTATACGGGGCACTTCCAATCCGTAAAATCCATTTTGCACGTCTTAATATTGCTGTCATTTTGGGCAACCTTCCGACAAGGTGTATTGGTCAGCAGCAACACTTTGTCATTTTGAATGTAACAACTCAGTGTCCTACTGTCATACGAGGGAATATGATATTGCTCGAAATATTTCCTTCAAAGGGCTACTCAATGATATGATGCCCCCGCACGCCCCTTCCACCCCGCCCCTCAAAAACGACTACTCTGTATTTGGCAATTCAATAACTTATATGCTGTATGAAAACGTTTTCAGCGATGGGAACAAAATCAAGCACAGCAGGTGAACAGGCCTACAATTACAACTTATTGTTTGTACCATTATAGACCTGATTAGAATGCCGGCCTGCTGGACATATTGCGCGAATGCATTCATGTGTGTGGTTTTGTTGTTTTGTTTGTATTTTGCGTCAAGGTATTAATTGTACTGAAGTTTCACACCACAAGGGCCGCAATAGTTTTTTAATTCTTATTTTCTATTTTTAGTGTGTGAGTGTGTGTTTGTGTGTGTGTTTGTGTGTGTGTTTGTGTGTATGTGTGCGTGGGGGGGGGGGGGTAGGGTTCATGGTTGGTTGGGTCAAGGGTCAATGCTCGTTTAAAGTCATGGGTTTAATCATTTCTTTTCTTTTTTCCTTTTTTTTCTTCAAGTTTATTGAAGTCAGAAGGAAGTGGCAGATTGGGGATGCAGCCCCCTGCATGCACCACCACAACTCTTTAGTATCACCAGAATGGATTACTGCGGGCAAGATGTTTGTACTGTTGAAGACGTAGGCCTATCTGCAAAGTAAACTTAACGTTCACATTTAAAAGCACCGGTCATATAAGGGTATTACTTGCAACTTGGTGATACGTGGAAAACAAAGCATTTATATACACTTGTTATCTGTATGACCTCAAGAGTTAACAATCCAGTTGCTAGACTGCCTCGCTCATTATTACTGTTATATAACCCCTCATGTACAGGGTAATTTCGCTGCGCAAGTGCATGGCTGTTATCATTCTTAACCATTGAATTTACACATCTGTATTTCATTGCATCAACTTCTATATATATTTCTATTACATCTTAATTTATTTTCAACATCTAAATTCGATATATCTACACAAAATCAGAAAGATATTTACATAAATTTTACGAAAATTTGTACGACGTGTGGCCAATTTAGGGATAAGTAACAAATCCATCGATAATCACTGAGACGCTATAAAATGTTGCAACAGTATCGAATAATCATTTATGAATAAGAATAGTAAGAAGATTAAAATTCTAGGAATTAATGTTGGTTATAATGCAGAGCAATTTCAAAATAGAAAAAAATGACCGAATTAATGTCTGGATTGAAAAAAAAATGTTGAATTTATGGAAAATGAGAAAACTCACATTTTGGAAAAAATACTTATTCTTAAAACTTTCGGAATTTCGAAATTTATTCATTTCTTTGCCTCCATTATTATTCCTGAGAAAATAGTAAAGGATATTTAAATAATATTCTATGATTATTTGTGGAGTGGTCCAGATCAAGTTAAACGTACATGTTTATATGATATAAGAGAATTGATCAAGGGCGGTCTGAAGATGTTAGATGTACAATCTTTTTTTGATGCACAACAGTTGACCTGCGGATATACAGGATAAAACCCGAAAACTCACAAGTATGGCTTCAAGTCCCGAAATATCAGTTAGAAGAATATGGCGGAATCTTTAATTTCAACCGTAATTATATGAAATGAGTAATTTTCTCCGAATATACGCAAATTTCACTCCTCTCTTTTACAGAAATAGCTATCAATATCCATATCAATGGAAAATCAAGCTATTAGATCACAGATTATTTGAGACAATGCTGACATAAAGGTTGATAAGAAAGATGTTCTTTTTTTTTACAGATGAATAATTGAATGAATGTTTTCCAAGAGTATGTGTCTGTTTCACCAAATTATCATCCCTGAAGGTTACCGTAAAGATTTTCGAGTTTTACAAGAAGATTTCCGTATCGATAGTAATGACTATTTGAGGTTACAGAGTATTCTGTGTGTTGTTAAAAAGAATACAGTCATTTAGGTTTTATCAGTTAGTAAAGAACTCCAGCAAGTCGTAAAAGACATAAAAGATTTCCGGAACGCTTACGTCTGAGTGCCCGATTAAAGAGCATGCAGGCACCTTTATGATATATTAGTAGAATGTAAATATGAAATATTTGATAGCTTTTTAGTACTTTCAGAATGCAGTTCGATATGACACAGCACTATATATGTAAAGCACGCAAACTTGTAGTACAAGCGTCAATGGAAGCAAGAAGAAGAGAGTTTCAGTTCAAGATATACTTAATAACATATAACCATTAAACTATAAGTTGTTCAAAATGAAGTTAGTATATTCTCATTCATGTTCATTTGGATGCTCTGAGAATGAAACGATCTTACAGTGGAACTGCAAGATGTCACAAATATTTTGGAGGGAAGTAACATCTGTTCTTTCGAATATAGATATTTCATTCCTTAATGTGAAGACAGTATCAACAGGAGTTATAGAGATCGATACAAACAAACCATTGGGAAACCATATTTTACTTCGAGGAAAAAAGATGCATATACAAAAGCAGATGTAACGGTACTATTACCTGCTTGCCCTTTTTAAGACTATGTTAGTACAAGGAGCCACCTCCCTGGTTAGGGAAACCATACCGTGAAGAGTGTTATATTGCAAAGAGGCAAGGAATTAATGTACGTACCCGGAAATGGGAACCACTCAGCGATATTATCGAGCTCTGGTTATTCACACCGAATTTTTCCCTATGGCATATCATGCTTTCTGTTGATATGGCATAGACTTTAATGATATAGATTGTATACATTAACTCCGACTACACTTTGGCATGTTGTCAGCAATCTTTCGGCTATGTCAGCTTTTAACATTCCTTTCCATTATAAACGCACACAGACAACCTACATCAAAAGAACTGCGACTTGCGAATGTATAATTAAGAAACTGAACAAAAGTTATTCACTGCTATGTATACATTCGGCTGCGATTACTTCAAGAAATGTTATATACCCATACCAAACAAAACATCACTTGGATATAAGAAAAAACATATATATAAGAAGGGCGTGATTCAAAGAGAATTTCGTACTTTTCCCTGCGAAACACCAGCCAACACGACTTATGAAATTCATGTTTCAAAATGATACAGCATCACACCCCATGTAAATATACATTATTTCTCGGGCTTGATGTGTTAAACATGCAACATTCCTCTAGACTTTAGCCATACATGGCAGTAAAAATGAAAGTCAAACAAAATGTTTGTCCATCGCTGATCAAAGGTCATCGTTTATCAAAGGTCGTTTACCTCATATAGGGCGCTTCTGCCACTGGGAAATGCAGGAATAAATAAATAAAGATCAATTAGACGAGGCCATTGTTTTGGGAGTTTCCCTTCTTTCCATTGCTTTTCCGAGACATTGTACTGCAAGGTAACAACGGTGGCGGGGTGTCAGTTCAAAGTACTACTTCCACTTGTTTCGTAAGTGTATATTTACCGCTTACATCATGTTAAAGGCTGCTGGCACGTGGGTTTATTTGTTCGTTTGTTTCTCTGTTATGAAAAAAAAAATATTAAAGGCTCGCTTGGAGGCCATCATGCTGTCCTGTTGTCAAAAGGTCGCGCTTTTAGTCATGAAAAAAAAAAAATGGCTGAGGATTACACCTGTCGCCTTAGTTAGCTAAAATGTTTTAAGGGCAATTCAGGAACATTTTTTTTTTCCTATTTCTTTTAAGGACCAAGTCACTGTTTATAACGTTAAGATTAAAAGTTTCATGTGAAGATCTATTGGTTTTGTAATATATTTTGTATATATAGGGCCTCATCCACGTCAAGCTCTGCTTATGATGACCGTCCCCTGTATTGATTTCTCCTTTGTTCATATATGAATACAGTATGCCTTAATATGTTGCTTTGATTCATATGTTATTACAAACTGACGTTGTTATGGAATTGTCTTCTCTTATATTGATTTGTATGTTATACTCTCTCCCCCCTTTTTTTTTTTTTGCATACTCTGTATCACTTTGTTTCCATTTGTTATTGTATTTGGAGAAAGAAAATGCAGAAATAAATCAAACCAAACCAAACCAAAATATGATTAAACTAACATAGAAATTTAGGAAGTTATGAAATTGTGAAGTTTACTCATTTATAAATAACATTCTTGAACAGTCAACATGAATCATGAAAATTGTAATGTTTTACTCTTTCTCTTCAGAAGAAATTTTCACTGGTTGGGATTTGCTGTTTAAAGCAAGATTGCTTTGAGCATAACACAGGTGATTCAAGAACGCAGAAGTCATAATTTCGATCAGCATCGCATGCGACAGGTGGGCTATTAGGATGGCTGAAAACTTGAATGCCCTTCTCACAAATTTTTGCTCGGCGATCCAGGCACGATGCTCTATCATGCTAAGGAAAATCGTTACCTTCTGTACACATATTTTTTTAAACAACAATTCCATCATTTGTGCTGTATTCACTGAGTTATGGGGAGGGGGACCCTTTTTTCTACATGATTATTTTCAACATTTTTACACGTGAACATCTCTATCAATACGTATCAGACACAACCCCCCCCCCCCTCCAAAAAAAAAAAAAAAAAAAAAGGCTACATGAACTTCTTTAAAAATATAATTCGCAAGGCACAATAATTATGTTTGTGTAGTTGCATTATGTCAGTTTGGAGGGTGGAGATGCTAAGAAATATAACTTTGGCATTCAAGTCCACGATGAGTGCCTATACCCTAATCTTGCACCATTCACATTTCTAAAATGATGCAACAGAAGACATTGTTGTTGATGTTCAGTGGACAAAATCACGAACTCTTATACTGCACTATTATCCGGCTCGAACCCACTGGCGGAAGGGTATCTGATCAAAGACAAGGAATATTGTTATCTTATTTGGCTTCCTTTGAGAAGGACGTTTAAAGTTATCAGTCTAACAATTTGCTTGCTTTCAGTACAACCCGGGCAAATATAAATACGTGAATTCAAATTCAACGCGATCAAAGTAAAAAACATGCTTGGCTCACTCGACAGTTTTCAAACTTACCACAAGCATTGTTAAAAATGCTGAATTCTGCCACAATAAGAGCTACGGTTCCAGCACTCGCAGAAAAATAGTCTTGCCACTCGACTTGGTACACGCCTATGGTTTGGACAAAGCCAGCGTTGACGAACAGGGCCCCGAAAGCAGCTACGACCACCACCCATCCCCAGCCGCCATCCGGAGCGGTTGACGGGCGGTGATGGGGGCGATCCCGAGCAGCGGCTTGGCAAGAATGTTCATTTGAGTTGATCGGCATGGTGTTTTACAAGCTGACGAGCTGTATTTCAGTTCGCACAACCGTCGTCGGATCAAGAGCAGCTGGACGGAAGTGTAATACTCAGGCGGTCAGACGGCTTGCAGAAATTATCGAACTGTGATCAATCCATCATGTTCGTTCTCTCTTGTGGTCAGCCAACTCGCAGAAACGATCGCCTTGAGATAATCGTTCCATTGTGTTCGATACCGCCGGCTTGAACACCTTGATGCTGCGTGTCATCCGCGACAGTGTCAGGGTAAAAAACTCACACGTTTAACCTTGTACTCTCAACGGCTGTGCATTACACACCTTGCGATCAGCTGAGCGGATTCACACTGACTGTGGTGAAGCGGGGAAGCTCGAGATCGTTCGGTCATTTATTGTACAGTTATTCTCATTTAGAGACCCTCGCTCTAAATCCACAGCTGGCGAGCCTCCGGGGGGGGGGGGGGGGGGTCGTCGTGGTGTCTCCGTTACAGTCGGTCACATCATGGCTACTTTTTTTCGGACGACATGACATTTTGTCGGCTTAAATACTGTGGGCTGGAGAGAGAAAAAAAATCCAAGAACAAACATACATGCATGAACACCTTATGGTATACCGGTGCACTTTAAAGGAAAGACATCAACTATGATAGTAGGAGAGTTATCTATTCACGAGGCAGTGATGTGTTGGTCAAAATTACATTAATTAGATTTAATCTAGATGAGGTGACGATATTATACCAGTAATCGAATTTAAAGTTCTCATTTTAATTTGAACATAAATTTCCATTGACTTTCAGGATTTGGAAAGTGCAATTATGAATGAATCATATATAGCATGAGTATCCGTTGAATTAAAAAAAAAAATGAACACAACAGTGACAGCTCCACTATAAACTTTAATAAGAATAACACACGAAAGTTACGGACTTTACCAACCCGCAATACGTGCACAACCGCAGGCCCTATATGCTCTATAAAGCTGGGATGATGATGTTACGGAGGTCAATGAACTGTAACAGTTGTGTTCGTTGTTGTGAACGGCTCGTGTGTATACCCTTGCCGTTCTCCCGACCTCAAGCTAGTCTCGACTTGGTCTCTCAAAAAGGGCAGTTGGAAGAGGGGGCAACAAAATAAATCTTTGACACGATGTCTTGTAAAGAGGCTAACTCCCGAACAAGAGGACTCTCACGGGAAGTTTCAGCCAGCGATATTTAGAAACAACTTGATTCAATTTAAATTCAGCTAATAATTCGATTTAAATCCAATAAAAGTATGACGTCATGTTATCATAACGTTCAATCGGAGATCGGAGTTCGAATCCCGTCAAGTACCTTTATCATTTAGAGGAGATGTTTTAAACCGACCCAAATGTATGAATGGGTACCTGGCAACGCTATAGGGGAATGTATGGCAAGGTCGTTTTGCAGAACAGTGGCAACACTGAAGAGGCCACCTACAGTGGACAACTGGATTAAAAAATCATGTTATCAATATTATGATTATTAGTATTATACTACTATAGGTCCTAATCGGGTGCACGTCAGTGCAACACACATGAGTCATAGAGCCCACGAGTGATATAGCCCACGATCTTGACACATAGGCAAATAAAGCCCATAAGTCTTACACAAAGTAAACAGGGCCCAAAAGTCTCACACTTATAGGCGAAAAAAAAAAAAAAGCTCCAGGAGTCCAACACTACGCAAACAAGGCCCACGAGTCCGACACTAGGCAAACAAGTCATAAGAGACAGACACCGACATCACATCACTTGGCTTAATGTACACAGTGTCGGTATCATAGGCCTTTTTCCCCAGTGTCGGACTCATGGGCCTTGGTTGCTTTGTGGCGGACTCCAGGACTTAATTTGCCTAGTGTCAAAATCATTGGCTGTATTACTATAGTACTAGGCTGTATGTCTACTGGGCTGTATTACTCATTGACCTTTTTTTTTTTCACTGTCGAACTCGTGGGCCGTATGACCTGATGACTCGTGAGTGTTCGCCTCTAGGGATGATCCACTTTAAAAGTTTACGAGAAGCATGCCTGCCGAACCGGACCCAATGTCAGATCAGATTATGCAGAAAAGTGCTCAGAAAAGTGATTAGCTCGCTAACATCTCACGTTAACTATTGTATAATTAGCTTGCAAGACAGTGGTTGACAGTATACAAATCGCCTTGATTTGCTGACTTTTCTGACTGTCCTTGGGTACATGGACAGTTTGTAAACCAAATCACTGGGTTTCCAACTCCCCGAAGTATATCAGTTTACAAAGCTAACGGCTAATCAGAGCAGCCTACTTATTAACCCTGTCGATTCCATGGACTGGTATAAGCCTACTACCTTCTTCTTCTTCTTCTTCTTCTTAAAGGACAGAAATGGGACTAGTTAAGCAAGATTAGAAATGAAAATCTGTGCTGTATTTAGAACCAATTTTCTTTTCTGTATGAATGAATTATATAGTCTTTTGTCTGAATCGCCATTGTGCACTATCGTCAATCGAATGACCAATACATCTACTTGTAAGCCTACGTCATATTTAGGGAGATGTTTGACGACTTGAGCAAAGTCTAAGCTTTCCATTTTGAGGGTACTAGAAAACATATTGTTTTTTAAGGAACGAGGCATTATTGACGAAATGATTAGGTTAACCTAATGATATAGGAGTTGGTTATCAAAATGTCATAATGTTCTATGTAATCGGTAAAGATTAATGAATACATAAATGCACTTAAACGTACGCTCAACGTATAACCGCTAAACAAATTCTCCGAACATCTTATAGAATCTTGCTTTATCATCGATCTCCTTTTAATCTCCAACATGTGAATTTGCTGGAATTTCAGGATGAATGACGATAAAATCAAGGAAACGATGACTACTAAACAATTTGCCAGAATCAAGCTCAAGCGAATGAGACGGGCCATAGTCTAATCGACTATAACAGGGAGCATCCCCCGTGGTCAATTACGGCCATGTAGACATTCGGTGTACAGCCAAAATGAGAAATGTCCATTCCCATTATGTACTAATACAGTGGAAAGAAATATTGCTATCGCAAATAATGGAAACATTGGTGCTCCGATGACGTTCTTCAAACGCTGAATGACATGACCTCTTTGAGGAAGTGACACAAAGAATGCACCAGGTAAATTGGTTCGAGTAAAGACAAATAAAGGCGACCAGTAATCGATGATGAAAGCAGATAAAGACCATAAAGGAAATCTCGCGAAGGTCCAGAATGCGTTCGAGAATCAAGAGCAATAATATTCCTGTCGGGAACACCTCTGGTTCTACGGTATACTGCGGATGAATGAAAACACAAAGAGCCTCATCATCAATGTTGTCAAGACCTATCTGGACATTCTCATCAAACCTGCATGTATTTCCCGAAGCCATCGAATCACACTTCAAAGAAACCAAAGCCCCAAATTATAAATGTGGATTTAGTGAAAGCAGCAATCTTTATAGAATAGAAAATATTAGTGAAAGTTTGAGGAAAATCAGACAATCAATTCAAAAGTTACAAATTTTGAAAGTTTCGATGCCGTCATTGCTGGATAATTAGATAATACACTTCATAGCATCATTATGGACAAAATATGAAAACAATACAAAATATAGAGAAAATTAAACATAGATTCACTTTTCTATTATTTATCATTATTATTATTGTTATTATTATTATCATTATTATTATTGTTATTATTATTATTATCATTATTATTATTATTATTATTATTATTATTATTATTATTATTATCATTATCTATTCGGCATTTGCAATACAATACAAGATAAACAGACAAAACAAGCAAAATACAAGGACACAAGATGTCAGGCTTCCACTGGTGCGCTTCCGTAAGTAGACGGGTTGGAAAAAAAAAGCTTCAGAATCACTGTGGTCCTAGCATAATGAAAGAGCACTTGACTTGCCTCTTTCAAAAAACAGGGAAAATAATAGTACCCTTACCATTTGAAGAAGAAACGAAAGTCCAGCATTAGTGCTTTGAAATAGTTCTAAAACTTGAGTTAGGGATAGAAATAACCACTGTAAAAATTTGAATCCGTATAATTGATGTTAAGTATTGTTGAATACACCAAATGTGAACAATAGTTATAACAAGAATATTTCCAGACTAAACAGTCTACAGTTGCGGTTTAATGAGAAAAATACCGATATCTCCTTGCATTTTAGGCTTTATTGCAAAAATGTTATATGGTAGGATGTTTTGTGATACAACAAACCTACACATATGCATCAAATGTGATATCTTGAACATTTTTTTGTAATCATTAATTGTTCCCAACGGTAAACAGGACCTTTAACATATGTCCGTTACAAGTTTATGGAATGTGTACTTTTCATGGAAAAAAAATAGTCTGTGTGAAATTGTCCATATGTTTTCTTTATAGTGTTGTCCATAATGACGTCATGAATTGTAGTAGTCTCCTTATCCAGCAATAACGACACCGAAACTTTAAGAATTCATAATATTTGAATCAATTGTTCAATTTTCCTCAAACATTTACTGACGTGTTCTACAAATTGCTGCTTCACTCAATCCACATGTTATATTTGGCTTTTAGTTTCCTTGAAGCCAAGAAGTGGAGCCGAAGGAGAAATCTGTGGACCAAAACTTATCATAGTCAAGTCCGGACCATATAGGCTTACAACATTCATTCATAACTATCTTACAGCAATCACATAAACCAAGTCCCATATGTTCAAAGGCAGTTCTGTTTTTGTACATGCGGGTCTAGTAGGCCTACCACACCGACGGGGAACTTTTCCATGCAGGCAAGAACAGGTTGTTAGTTTAAACGGGCGGATTATCAAAAGGATGGAAGGAACACAATGGTTATCAATACCGACGGAATAGATGAAGTGATTCCGTGGTTGAATTATTCCGCAGATACTAGACAGATCGTACCCAGGTGTATTGTTGTCAACTGGGGTCAAATCCAGATCACAGACAATGACGCGTGAATACTTCCCCAGGTCTCGAATATTCAAAGCTCTTGCAGTTCATTTTAAACATCAATCACTACGTTTTCATTGTCTACCCTTATGGGTAAAGAATAGTAAGGTATGTCTCTCTATGTGCAGATGATACGTGGCTTTAATACTCTTGCAACGCCGTTGATTGTTGATAGATATTGGATGGAGTCTTGAACTAAAACTTAGAATAAATGGATGGTTGGTCAAAAATATCAAGTTGCCATTAACTTTCCTCAAATGTGAGTTCCTATTGAACGAGTCGAGACTCTTGTTAAACTTCTGATGACTCATCTATATGTGTCAAGATTAATGACACGGTCATAAATGGTATCACAGATTTTCAATAACTTGGTTAAAATATTGACCAATCCTTGGATAGGGCAAAACATGTTGAAAGTTTGCAGAAAAGAGTTTATAATGGTTTGTTCCTGTTGAAAAGATAGAGAGCAGATAGAAATGATATTTTACAAGACTTTTTTTTTTTCTAGAGAAAGAGAGAGGGGGAGGATTGTTACTGTTATATGGAATATATGACAAAGATACACTGTGAAGATCTTCAGAAGATACAAAAATACAGCACTCAGACATTGTCAGAGTGGTTATGCGGGTTGACTTGAAGTTTTAAAGTGAAGCTTCATTTTAGATGATTCAAACAAATTGTCATGAGAGCATTGACCGACTCTCTGAACGACGCGATAAACAATTGTTAACTGTATAGAAATATTATCTACAGAATTATTATGAACGAAAACAGTTGCCTACAAGTACATAACAATTAATCCGCTTATTCTCTTACAGATAATGTAATACAATATGAAGAGTTTAAAGACAAAGACAGATTCAATTCATGGTCATTTTGTTCCATGCGAGACATTGTTGAAAAACCAAGAAAATAATCAGAATATACGTGTACGTCACAATTCTAACAATATCCTTAAAAAAATACTAGTATCCTGTGATATAACAAGTGGATAATGAACAGATTTCATTTTCCTCCAATTTACGATGACCTCAAGTTTCGACATTTTGGAAATGGCGTTTATATATGTATATATGTTTTTGCATTCTAACTCCTCCTTCACAGTTTGCGGAAAATAACCCTTCAATTAAATGTTTATAAGCCGACCACTTTCCTTTTTTTTTTCTAAAAAAAAGTAGTCTTTCATGTCTAGAATCAAAATATGGAACAGTTTACCAAGTGATGTAAAACACACACACACACACACACACACACACACACGTACACACACTTCTTTGGCTGCATTCAAATCTGCGGTAGTTCACATACAAGACTAAGATTTTAAATTTTTTTCAATTTTTTTTTCCTACGTTTTAACGCTTAAATCATTCCAGTTTGTATTGTAATATAAATATATTGCTTAAACAATGATTTCGTTTATTCCCACTGCGTGTTCTTACGTTAACATAATGTTAGTTTGTATCATAATTCTAGTATAAATTTTGCATGTTTGTTTGTTTTTATCTATGTCAAATGAATTCAATAATTCACTTCATATCTATCAATAAAATGTATTTTGATGGTACATCGCATGATTATTGTTTTCCTTTTTGATATGTGCACTCTAGGAAAAATAGGTTCAACTTTGTACCTTCATACCAGTGTCATAATATCAGCACATTTAAAGGTTCTCTCAGTGTGACGCTGGGGTCTAAATTGAACCTACTTTTCTTAGTGTGTACGCTATACATTAAATATTGTATTTGGTATTTATTTTATCATCGTTCACATGCTCAATGAAGAACAGTCTTCATCTGAAGTGACGGTGTCGACATAGAATAAACTCAAACCTAACCTAACGCAAACTCAACTTTTCGGCTTGAACATTTGCGAAGTTTAAATGTATTGTTTGCCATTGGGAGTAGAGATTAAAAAAAAAGGTCAAGTTATTACATTTGATGCATAATATTATGTGTACGTTAGTTGTATCACATAACATCCTACCACTGACAAAAAATCGCAATAAAGAATAAAATATTTGGAGATATCACTATTTTTCTCAATAAATCATAACTGTAGACGGTTCATTCTGGAAACAATTCTAATATAACTATTGTTCACATTCTGTGTATTTTACAATATTTAGCGTTGATTATACAGATTTAAATCTTTGCATTTGTTGTTTCTATCTCTAACTCACATTTCAGACATATTTTGAAGCACTAAAGCTGGGTTTTTGTTTCATCTGCAAATGGTTAATAATGCCTTCAAAGTAAAATACCGGTTGGTACAGCGATCCTTGTACTTTGAGATATTGCTATACCATTGTTTGATAGGTGGAAAATGCGTCACTTCGCTGATGATTTAATCTTAGGTATTGAGAATCCATGAAAACTGGTCTGTTGGCAACAAAAAAAAAAATGATAAAAAAAATGTGCTATTGACGACATCGGAAGGAAATTAAGTGCACGCACACTCGGCACCAGCTTCACACTACACATTAAAGATGATAGAGCGTCGCGCAGCGGCGCTGCATTCTATCATCTTTGCTATATTAGTATAATCTCTAAAGCCCTCTACGATGACAATGTTAAGTCTTTCACCATAATTATTATTCTATAGTCCATGGGCCAGGACAGATATTGGTACCACTGCCTTGAATAAAGACTAAGCGCACCGCGTTTACAACAGAACACCTGTGGACATACAGAAGACAGTGCTCTTGTTGTTGTTGTTGTTGTTGTTGTTTTTGTATTTGAGGCGCGTCATTCAAATATGAATATTTACGCCTTTATCTTTATAATATGATTATTTTACATATAATAAATAAAAAAAAATTACTTTTTACAATCATTTTTATGCGAGCTATGTGTCTGCTGTTATACGGTTGGGGCAAATAAGTTCTGGTGCATGCTGATGGCAAACTCTGATCAGCCCGGCTCGTTGCATTGAGCAGGCTTCTCGGTCGCGCACACAGACCTAGATCCTAGAAAACAACAACTACAGAGACTAGAAAACAACAACAACAACAACAGAACACCTGTGGACATACAGAAGACAGTGCTCTTCTTTGTATAGCGGTTAGTTTCGATTCAGAAGTATAGGGATATAACAACGAGACCAAATTGGTTGAAAATTCATTTATTATGACTAAGCTACTCATTTGGAGATACTATCATAGCTTGATAAGCATATCTATGCCCGACAAACAAAATGACACCACAAAGGTTTTGCCACCTCGGGTAGTACCAATAACCCATTTTTCGGGTCTTGGCCCATGGACTATTATGGAGCATTTTCAATGGTAACAAACGCCGGGAACAGACTGTGGCTATCAGCGTAAGATCTCATTTGCATACTTTTAAATAATGTTCTAAAAGTGGTCATGGTGGGACCACGCTTGGTCATGTAACATCTTTTTTCCGTTCCCTTTCTTAGTGTTTCATCAGGGAGGTGTTACAGAGATGGAGTAGCAACTCTTCGTAATTCATGCAAACATATGTTTGGGTTCAAGACGTTACAATGGGATGTCTAGCATTCCACTTCGCTTTGAACTCATGCTCGGCACCGCTCTAGTTGCAAGACGAAGTTCGGAGACGAAGAACGCATTTTACAAGCTTTATTTCACCGCAAAATTTTAAATGAAATACTCGAATTGATTTAGAATAGTTTAGGAAATAATTCAATATTATAAACATGTATTTCTAGTTTCTTCGTAATTCGCAAATCGAAATGAAATTAGGCCCTCTTAAAAACCTAATATTTTTCTATAATGCGCATATTTCCGCATGTTAATTTCATATCTTTTTAATAAGGGATATTTTGATCTTTCAAATAAAGTACTCCGCTAAAGCGTGTTCCAGCGTGTTTTTAAACTACTTGCTGTTAAAATTGTGAGTTTTACACTGCATTTTGATTCACTGCTCCAATTCAAGGTACACAAATTCATTGTTGCCATCACATTGAAAGAGAGAGCAAATTGCAGTAGGAGCAAGTATTTTTAGATGTGGGAGCGCTAGTCCCGATTATTGATGCTCTCTTTTGTCAAAGCATATGGGTAACACCTGTAGTTGAACGCATAACATGACTTCAAAGGAGAGCAGTAGTTGTCTCTGCTTCTCTAGCACCTCCCTGGTTTCATGTTCCATTTCTGTAATATGAAGTTGAAGTAATTTCAAATAATTTTTGTTTCTCCCGCAGCGAAGTATCGGCTGTTAACATGAGACTTGGAAGTGCATTACACGCACATTAAGTATATGGGCACATTTCAATGCTATCAATGTTACATTAACTGACACAGCACCCTGCTCACTACCGAAGAACACTCCAGGATCTGGTGCTACACTGAGTCATAAAGTATTCATATCATACGTACTTACGGTTATTGTCACCTGTAGTTTAATACCCCCTCCAATAGATAACGTTTGATATCATAGCTCTTCTTCCCTGCAGCAGATACGTCGAAGGGCAAGTCAGTCCTTTCGGCTCAACACAAAGAAGAATTAAATGTCTCCTTGCCTTTAAGACGGTATTACCATTTATTCCGTGCACGGTGATGCTGCTCTGTTTAACCTTTACGCCTCGTTGGGCAGCTCGGCCCTTTGCGCACCCTCAAAGGGCGCCCCATGAACGAAACAATGTGTCTGAGAATTTCTTTAGTGAATAAAGTTGGCCAACACTAGTTGTAAGACTTTCTGTTCTAGTGAATAAAGTTGGCCAACACTAGTTGTAAGACTTTCTGTTCTAGCGAATAAAGTTGGCCAACACTGGTTGTAAGACCTTCTGTTCTAGTGAATAAAGTTGGCCAACACTGTTGTAAGACTTTCTGTTCTAGTGAATAAAGTTGGCCAACACTGGTTGTAAGACTTTCTGTTCTAGTGAATAAAGTTGGCCAACACTGGTTGTAAGACCTTCTGTTCTAGTGAATAAAGTTGGCCAACACAAGTTGTAAGACTTTCTGTTCTCGTGAATAAAGTTGGCCAACACTGGTTGTAAGACTTTCTGTTCTAGTGAATAAAGTTGGCCAACACTAGTTGTAAGACTTTCTGTTCTAGTGAATAAAGTTGGCCAACACTAGTTGTAAGACCGAATAGCTCTAGGGAGGAAACAAACCCACAAACGTGTTTTGCAATGGAGTAAGCAGGGGGCGGAGGTGGAGGATGAAAGGGCGCAGCCCCCTCACCCCCCCCCCCACACACACACACACTCACACACACACACACACACATTTTTCGTTTTATAATATTCTTTATTTGAGTTTCATTCAATATCAAATCCATATTGACAATGAAATTAATTTTACCAACAAAAAAAAAAAAACCAAACCAGCTGTATTCTTCTTTCTTGTGCTGCTGAATCATTTGTCAAGCACACAGTACAATATATTTGGGGTTTTTTCCAAATCATACCATGTTTTTATAAGAAAAATGAAAAAAAAAAAGAGAAAAATTTCCCAAGTCAGAAAATAGCGCGCTATTTCGAAACATCGGGCTGATGTGAAAACGCCTATTGTGTCCCCCAACCCCGGCAAATGACCTAGCTCCTAGTACGACCAAGGAGGTTTTATACATGGAGTTCCAACTGGCTGTAATTATTCAAACAGTTGTCAGATTTCTATTGATGTACAAAGGAATTCCACAGGTGCACTTGTGCCTTTGATGATCGATGTTCCTTGCCGCCGTCTTGCTGAGCATTCTGAAGATTAATTTTGAACGTTATCATAATGTTGGCCATATTTTGCTTATCTATTTATTAAATGAAATGAAATTTCAATTAATGATTAAGCATGTAAAACAAAAGACAATTCGGTCCAGAAATTTGCGCAAAAGTGTAAATCAGAGCTGTATCATGTGAAAATGTTTAAAACTGTACCATCCTAGAAAGCTGGTTTTATCACTTTTCCGCTTAGTTTCCGTAAATGAAACTAATATGGAATAATCTTCAAGTATAATTCTTTATTGATAGATATATCAGATTAGTGACCGGGTATGACCAGTGGAGTATTTTTCATCTGTATTTCAGCATTTTCTGCTCAATTTCTATTCGAGCAATCCTCATGTCTGTACCAACTACCTTTTATAAGAAGGGATAGCGAAAAGTAATTACCATCACAAAGAAATATCTTCCTTTGAAAGTGGCTAGTGATTATGCAATGAGACACGAGTCAATTGTCTTCCTATCTGCGCGGCAGATCCTGTTTGGCACATGCTTCAAATATTTTTGAGCGGCGGCTTCGAACATCTAGCAAAGGAAATAAGACGGTTGTGACTCCATTCTCTAGAACCTCCTTGGTACGACACGTTTTTAACCCGTCGGGTCACTGCATATACCAGTATTCTACACTAGTCCACGTCAGTTACATGCAAGCACGGGTGTAATATCAAGGGAACCAGTGCATGTCCACAGAGTAGCTACTCTTATTGCTGAGACTCACGCTATGTTCCTTGGTAAGTCATCTTTCTTTGGAAAAAAAAAAAAAAAAAAAAGATGTCCGCGCATCACACAGCAATGTTGAGGACTTTTTTTGTCTAGGTAGGGAGAAGGGGTTATTGTATGGTCGGAGAAGACAGCATAATTAGAAATCAAGAGAGCTCGACGCTTTGCTGAGCCAGAGAAGAATACGTGCTCAAAATGGGACATCTATAGTAGCAACCTTACATCGGAGTGAATAGGGACAATTGTAATGTTCTCCGGATTGTGTGTGTGTGTGTTTTCAGGCAGCCCAAAGATAGACTTATGTGGGTATCATATGTCCACCTAAAAAACTGTAATGTGATATTGTTTTTTTGTTTTGTTTTTAAAGAAATCTGGGGAAATGTATTTTTTTTTAATAAAATTTTGCTGTCCCTGTTTACCCGAAGTTGGGGTCAATACGGACAGCACTAGCTTTGAAAGAGAAAAAGAAAAATTTGTATAGACTCAGCTGCTCCTATTCATCCAATAGACTGGTATAAGGGGACGCTATAGGTGATGAAAAACAAAGACAAAAACAACCACACATTAAAACAATCCAACGCAATCTATGTCATACAATAAGAAAGTTCACAGGCCCAATGAAACCACAAAACGGTATGTAACTATGGCATAGGCAATTATTAGATTTACCCATGCACAATAGTCATAACTTTCTTAACTTCTCGGATGTCCGGATTCCCTTCAGCCACGCAGTGCTGATGTCGTGCTGTCCGATGCCTTTGGCTGTAGTTGCACTCCGGATCGCTTAGCTTGTTACTGTTATGGGTATAGACCCCGTAGACTTGGCCCTCAGCTGGACGTGGTTGCGTTCACCAAAGAGGCAGTCGCCGCAGCCTTCAAAGCAGTCCTGCTACCGTAGATTCAGACCCCTTCCGAAACCAACGATGCCCAAACTCAAGCCAAAGACGAGTAGGCCGATCAAACTTTAGAGTATCTTGTCGACGTCGAGTAAAGTCTTGCTTTTGTCTTGTGGTTAATGGATGGCTGGAACCCGTATCTAGCTTCGACGGAGATCGATGTATACGACGTGCTAGCTAAAACGTTTCTCGCCCTTTCGCGTCCTCCAGCTAGCCGATACTCAACCCTACCGAACTCAGACAAAAGTATGCAATGAGAATTCACTTTACAAAGCAAGCCATTTCTGTTTGCTATATAGACTCGCCTAGCTACATAGGTATTACAAAAACATTTCCTACTTTTGATCCTTAGTACTTCAAAAACTATACATCCTATAATAGAGTAATAGCTGAACAGTGTACAATTTAGTTGAAGATGATTTGAATATCAAAGCATGAATCGGTTTCATTAAATCCATGATTAATTTTAAAAATAGGCTCCAGATATTGGTCAGATTTGAACCCCTCTGTACAAAATTGAACTTTACACAGGAACCAATGATGTGTATATGAGTGTGTGCTTACAATGACCCTGAACAATAAACATGAATACCACGAATACCACCTTTTCAGAGTTCTGCTGACTAGGCTTTTGGTCTCATGCTCCAAGGCATATGAATGCATTACTGATTATTTATGATGGATTGCCCTGGGCACTGCTAGTCTAGATTCATGCATGCATGGTCAAGGGCAAAATGCATGCACATGAAAAAAAGTAAGTACATGTCTTCATGTGCCTGCATACACTGCATTTCGGTATGAATAAAGACTAGGTGTGATAGTGGAATTTCTCATGAATATCATGGAGCATTCAAACCCTGGCCATTGTTCAGGACCATTGTCTAGGTTTTAACTATACACTCCCATACACAACAATGGACCCCTGTGGAAAGTCAAAGTGTTGTACGGATGGTTGAAAATAGAGCAAAATCTGAACCGTAACTTCAAAATAAATCTTGAATTTAATGAAACTGAATTATGCTTTCATTGTCAAATTACCTCCAACAAAATTGGATGCTATTCAGCTATTGCTCATATGAATTTTAGTGTTATCTGACATAATAGTTTTTGAACTATTAAGGATCAAAAGTGGGAAATGTTTTTTTTTTCTGTAACACCTAATCACAAAATAAAATCCTTTAATAGTGGAATGACGACTAATCAAATCACAACACAATGTTGTCTACGCAGGCGATCACCCTGTCGATGTTTCTGAATCTTATTAATGATCTTAATGAAACCTAACCTCATTGTCTAATGAGCTTGCCTGAACCTCAACACAATGATGTATACAAAATAGCATAACTGCATCTAATTAACCTTATTTCCTCAGAAGCTTCTCTCATACTCATGTCTGGATTATATACCGCCCTCTGGAGACGGCATTAACCTCATGAATTTTATTTCTGTACATTGTAACAATTACATCTTGTGGCTTCTTATGTGCAATTCACATGAAATAAAAGAAACAAAAATACATTCCTTTCATGACACCTGGTCTTAATTATTTAAGACACAACACACACCCATGCACACAAACACACAGAAACACGTTTTGAAAAATTTATGTTGCAGTATAGATATTTCAAATTCCAAGGTGTGATGCATGGCCTATAACAAGCAAGGTCCAAGTACATATTCAGCTAATTTTATCAATCAGTGGCCACAAGTCATGAGATGGAAAGTTTTAACCGCCCTGGGCCCCGTTGCTAGAAACTTTGCGTTTAAACGCAACTTGCAACTGATTGTCACTGGCCAATCAAAATCATTGTTCCATGCATGTCTTCTTAATAGGGCAGACCCTGAGCCAATCAGAATGGTTGTTTCAAAATTAGCAATTATTTGCAATTGATTGCAACTTTCTTGCAACGGGGCCCTGGTGTTGTGTGTGTGTGTGTGTGTGTGTGTGTGTGTGTGTGTGTGATATTTTCATATTTTATATTCGATATTTCATATCGACACGAGAAGACGGAGACACAAGCACGGGGGTCATCCCACGACCTCGATTCCCACGAGTCATACAGCCCACGAGCTCGACATTAGGCAAATAAAACCCGCGAGATCAAAACAGGCAAACAAGACCCACGAGATTGACGCTGGGTACATAGTTTTGAGTGTGAGGGTACTTTTTCAGTGGGTCCTCCATCTCTATCATCCGATTAATTTATCACTATGTGGCTTATTTTGTATGCTCTCCTTCTGAAGTAAAATGCACCCCATTTTTATTGCACGTTATAATATGTTGAAATTATTTACTTTCATGTACACTGTGCATATATCTTACTGATTTTTGAGATGGAGAAAAATGAAAATGAACTTGAACTTGGGTGCATAGTGTCCAGGTGGGCCTTGTTTTCCTAGTGTCGAGCTCATGGACCTCATTTGCACGAATTTGTACGAATAAAGTAGACTGCACATGTCCGATGACCTATGAGATAGCTTTCTACTGCACTTTAATTGCCAAGCTTTCGGCCTTTCCTGGCCTTAATCGCGGTTGTAACGAACGAACGAAGCCAAATCATGATAAGTGGGGCTCTGAACACAAGTTAATAACACGATATAAATTGCTTGAATTATCATCCCTGAGTGCATTTACATAAATATATCGTATATCATATGGAAACACGGAAATTCATACAATGACCAATGACAGGGTCTATTATTATAGTAATATATGAGAGTGAGGAATGGTCAGTAAACAGTTACCTGTGGGTGGCTTTGGTGTTTCTCCAGAGATCATTTCATGAAATGTTTTGTCTGACAAATTATTGTCCAACAAATTTGCTCTCAGCCAGTCAGGTGCATGGATTTCAGTAGCTTATAACAGATTGTAAGGAAAAAAAAAATCGACAAAACGCTTCATGAAATGCCCCCAGGTGCGGCTACGGGTCGTGTGACTGAAGGATGGTGTGTTTAGTGGCTGCTAGGTCTGCTGTTAGTATTATGTGTGATTGTTACATAGAGCATCACTGGAATTGTTGGGGCGAGTGTCTGTTCGCGTGAGTGTGTGTGTGTGTGTGTGTGTGTGTGTGTGTGTGTAGGTGTTTGAATGGGTTTATTACTATATGTTATGTGTATTCATCTGGTGTCAGAAAAAGAACATTATTTTAGTCGATGCGTATACTTCTCTGCAAATTTATATGTACTATAGGCCTACACATACACATATACAGATATACCTGCATATTTGATATCGTACTCATATCCATATGCACATATACATATATGTGCATAACTGCTTTTACAAACATCAGACTATACGCAAGAAGAACTGAAACCACAACAATCGCTTCATGATATAGATCATCAATTTATTATTTTGAATCACTTTCTATATCACGGTCATATCTGTCTGAATTCATACATCATCATTAACCGTATAGAGCCGCGAACAAGGTCGAGAAAGGCACACACACACACACACACACACACACATACATCACGTATGTATAAATGTATACATGTATATAATAAGCCTATATATATATATATATATATATATATATATATATATTATAGGTTTAGGGCAATTACCCCCTTACCCCGGACCCTTCCCCTTCCCCTATCCCTAATCCTAATCCTAATCCTGAACCTAATTCTAACCCTAACCCAAACTCTAACCCTAAACTTTAACCCTAACCCTAATCTTTACTCTCACCTTATCACCGTGACTAACCAGTACTTAGCCGGCGGGGGGGTTAATGGCCCTCGGGGGTAATTGCCCTGATACGATATATAATATTATATAACACTCCTACTCACATCCTGGGTCTGCTGTATTCAAATCTATACTACTACTACCTAATGGGTCGCTCCTATAGTGCCACTTTGCTGTTATTATTTCTAATCGGAACCGATCGTGGAGTGAGACTGATCTCCATTAACCACGTCCTTGGTGTCTTGTCGACTGTCGACGGTACTATAGCCTAACAACTATACTATTGCAGGACCCTGAGATGATTTATGTCTTAATGAAAAAAAAATAATTCTATCCCCTCTAGTAAGCATCACATCAGTAAGATTGACCTATTAATCTATACGTCCATGATATACCACAACCAAATACCGTAGTTTCGCTTTCATGCACAAGCACAGGTATACTGTCTGATACATAATCTCAATGACAAAGAAGCGTTTTAATTCCTCTTATTTTACCTTCTCTTTTCTTTCCGTTCTTTTAAAACGCGGAGGACACTGCACAACAATGGAGAGTTGCCTTCACGCAAAATGCACTCACTGTATTTTCGTCACCAGACGCATGTATGTGTAGTAATGCTGGGAAAGCTTTACTACACATGAATTAAACGCAAAACAAGTCTCTTCTAGAACAGGGGCAGGAAATACCGGTAGGCGACTGCAATATTTGCAGTTGCTATGTCACTGATTATCAAACATACAGTTAAGATGAATGTGAACATTTAAGCGGTTGCATCAGTTACTGCAAAAATGCATGAAGATGGCTGGTATACATGATATTGAGGAAAAACAAAAACAAAACAAAGGCAAGAAGTAATTACAAACGCGAAAAAGTCATTCCATTCTGTCGAAATACAGAAAATGTAACTCCAGCTCAAATCTACCCAAGCTAATACACATTACACAACATGAGAATGTTATAGTCAACCCTGAGAGTATTACATGTATTTCCTTGTTTGTAAGCACACACACACACACAAAATAAACGAGGGAAATTTCGCGAAAAGTTGCAATTTCTTTGTCAGCTAATGGCAATCTTGCGACGGCATTAAAAGTCATAGGTTCATTTTTTTCCTATGGACCAAAAGTCAATACTTATTCAGGATAATCATTCACAGTTCTGACATTAAAAACAAAGAGATCCTAATAAAAGATGGGAACAACCTTTTATTAGGACCACTTCAGTTTGTCGCTTTGTTTTAGATATCTCAGCTATTTCAAAACCGGCTTTTATCAAATAAACTTTTAATTCCTGAGAGAATTATATGCTGCCTAATATTTCATAGAAGTGGTTTCTGATTATCTCACAAACTGTTAAAACCTGAATTCCCATCTCAACCAAAACTATACCACCTCTTTAGTGACGCTGCAGAGCAAGCGTAAAATCCATGTTCATTTCAGGTCGAGCAAAAGCAAAATTTAGCCAGCGATGGATGCTCCTTCTTAATGCAGTTGCTCTGATTGCCGTATTTGTTGATTCGGCTGATTTCTCCACTCAGTTTGTACTCCCAATCCTGTTCGGAGACATCCCGACGAACATGGACTGTGGACTCGTACACACCACCTCCTGGCCTCGTTTCTATGGTAACCTGGTACGTCCCCGATATCTCTTCTTTGTCGGGGTGCAGTTCTAACAGGATGTTGTCCCCTTTCATTTCCTTGAATCTGAGCATCTAAAGGTAGCGTGATAAACAATACATCCTTTAAAAGGGAGTCAAGACTGAAAGGTATGATAGGGCCTAACAAGACTTTTTTTTTTAATATCTCATCACAGAATTACAACACATCATGACAGCTCAATGGTCTTATATGCCTATGGACGACATAGCTTTTTCAACAGTCTCTAAACCTGTCTATAGCGGTCACCAAAAGGAGACGAAAACATTTGATATAAACAGGTGATGACAGGTAAATTGATTTTAGTGGCCGTATACGGTAGGTGCCTGCTCAGGACAGGTGGTCGCTGAGGCAGGTTTAACTGTATACATTTATATATACAATACATACATACAATACATAATGTTTACACACACAAATTTGTGTATACACACGCACACATATATACGTACAAAATAAGTGAGCGCGCATATCCCTTTAATTGCCTCGTATTCTTTCAGTTTGGAGTACTTTGTATGGTAGATATTAAAAAGGTAAAGCGTAATAGCTAGGATGTTTGTATGTAAGTGCAAACAAATATTATATTCACATCTCAATCTTTGACAACATCGAAACGCAAATTATGATTTGTGTTTGTGTAATCTTACAGTTTTCTTTTTAAAAATGCATAGCTCATTATTGTATTCCGCTTTTAGCAGTGTGTTTCAAAACTTGGTCAACGACTTTGAAGGAGAATTAGAACTGTATACATGATACATTTCAGAATATTCAATATAATCAATATCAGTGGAGTAAAGATAAGACTCAATGCAAAATTCCCTTTACCAGAGGTGAAAATGTTTGGTTATAATCCTGATGTTTTGATATTGATGTACATACTGTATCAACCCGTGATAAATTGTACAAACAAGCAATTAAAAATCAAGGAAATCATAAATTTATGAAACATAAGAAATATAGAAATCAATTATCACCTGTAATCAGATTTTCTCCCAAACTATATTATTCAACTAATGTAAAGAACAATAGTGATAGAAATAATGTTAATCATGATAAATATTTCCGGCAATCTGTCATTCTAGGTGCTACTGCAACAACGATACATAATTACTCAACAACATTAGATAAAATCATAATTGAAATAGACAAGTTAAATGATTATGAAAATTAACAAAACCTAATTTACAATTGTAAATTAGGATGTCCTGTACATTTACTCCTTTGTGACCAGGGGCCCGTTTCATAAAACTTGTTATCAATGACAACTGCCACATTTCTATGACAAATTTGTTCTCAGCCAATCAGATGCAAGGATTTCAGTAGCTTGTCACATCTATGACAATTTGTCACTGATAACAAGTTTTATGAAACGGGCCCCAGGTGTAACTTAAAACATGACTGAAAAATCTTGAGGTTATGTATGTTCCTAATACTATACTATGCAACCTGGGCCCGTTTCATAAAACTTGTCATCAGTGACAACTGCCACATTTCTATGACAAATTTGTTCTCAGCCAATCAGATGCAAGGATTTCAGTAGCTTGTCACATCTATGACAACTTGTCACTGATGACAAGTTTTATGAAACGGGCCCCTGTTCCACATGGTTGGTGCTACATAGAAGGCATATGTGTTGTTACCGAATTGACAATTCCTGAATTGATTTGTATGTTTTAATCTTTCTTTGTTCGTGCTGTTGTTGCATACTCTGTATCAATTTGTATTAATTTGTCATCATACTTAGAGAAAGGAAAAGTGCAAAAGTCACATTGTACTGTATTTCTATTCTGTATATGCAAATGTCATATTGTATTGTACACTTTTGTCTGAAATGAAATAAAATGAAATGAAATGAATGACATGAAAATGCAAAAGTAAAGAAATAAAACCCAATCAAACTGTCTATTTTACAGTGTACCGTTTACATTATCCCTTTGTTACCAAAAAATATGAAGTGCATATCATATTCTGTCGAAAAATGAAAATAGATTTAAAGTGAATTGAATTGAATTGATTTGAATTGAATTGAATTGAACAAAACATAAGAAAACGATGAGAAAATTACTAAGTCACTGACTACATAATGATATCGATATGAAATAATTTTGAAAGCTCAGCATTACCAGCGCTTAACTTTTTATACTTACTTGGTCGTTATGAGCCATTCGGTACTTTGATGTGATGTTAGCAAGTTGCAAGAGGGAACACTTTTCCCGAGCATGACTGGTGATGCCATTTATAGTATCTATCGTAAAGCGAGCAGCACCATCGACCTGTGTAACAAAGGACAATGTTAACAAAAACACCGTCATATTTCAGATTATATCTTATTTCCTTAACCAAAAACTGTGATGATGGGGCACAGCCTAAACATGTCACAAGTAGAAGCAAAGAAGAAAGAAAAATAATCATGAGAAACTAAACATTGATGACATGGTGGATAGAATCTGAAGAGCTAAACATTTACATGGCAACGACATATATCATATTCATTAACATGACTAAGCAGTTGTGAAAACAACACTTAGGCATTGTGTGTCTATTACCTTTTATTTACGCATGAGCTGAAGAATAGATTAATCCAATTATTACCAAATGGTTGCTGTAATTGGTTAAAGGCAGGAAGGTATATGACGGTATACACTCAACGTGGCATGGCGACTAATAATGTAATTGCAAAGTGTCTTTATCAAATCAACCGGATCAACATTTTAGCGTAGTTGTGATGGAAGCGTCAATGGACAATGGAGAGAAAAAGAGCCACAGAAAACAAACAAACAAACAAACAAACAAGCAAACACTAAGGAAGTGGACACATGTAGCACTTGTACATTTCATTCAATGTTGACTTGAAGTTTTACTAGGCTGTTCGAAGCTCTTTTCTGATCGATTGTTCTTCCTATCACGACAGATCTATAATGCAGGGTTCATGATTTTACAAGTTGCGTCAAAATAATGAAAAAAGCTATGGTTAATACGAGGACATTGAGGTGCACATTTTCATACACCATAAGAGACAAATCACATAACTTTATAACCTGCGGATATCTTCTTTAATCAGACAGGATTATGCTTGACTGGTGTAAGTCATTAATCATGCATCAATAGATATGGATGATAGTAACATGACTTTTCCGGTCAGGTGCAATATTACACAGTTCTATTGCTATAGGAAAGTGCAATGCGACATGTCATGAAAAAAAAAAATCACTCGTCGAATGGTGAGAACATAATGTGTAGATGTCCTTGACTGAAGAGTTTTGAGCATGCCCATCGCTGACTTGAACATATCAACTTATATCAATTAAGTAATTAGGTGCATAAAATATTGTAAATGGCCTCCGACACAAGGAGATACATTTCGACGAGTCTCCCACTTAAATAATCGATGTCAATATATTTTGGTCTTGTATTTGTTTTTGTTTTTACGTTTGTTCATTTGTGGTTGTTGGTTTTGGGTGTTTTTTTTTTTTTTTTTTTTTTTTTTGGGGGGGGGGGTGCGAGAGGGGGAGAAAGGCAAGGGATTGTGATTATTATAATGATAATGACAATGATAACACATTTCACTTGAAGGGTTCCAGGAAGTATTAATATTTTGTGTTGTACCTTGGCGACATAATTTATGTCGTGGTATCTGTTAATGTAATGAGTTGAACGCGCCGTTTTCTATTAATGGATATTGTAAATAGCTTTGACAGCCGAGTGTTCGATGAACATGAGCATTATTGTGAGGCCCTCTGGGCAAAATGGAACTGTAGACTCGCTGACGAGGTTTTCTAAAATGTTGGTGGGGAATTTGCCGGAGACAGAGCGGTACCGAAGGATGTGAGGCCTTTTAATTTTTTTTTTTTTTTTTACTACGACTTGAGCGAAGAAAATGAAAACTGCTTACTAGGCAGTAAAGCTGACGTAAATAAGGAAATTTAAAGATCGAAGACGTGTGCATGAATTTACCTTTTATGTAATTATCATTCCCCCTTTGCCAATACTGACCCAGATCCCATGTTTAAGTGATGTTGTTCCATTTTAATATTCAAATCAAAATATATAATTTCGATGCTAATCTTCCTTGTAAACTGTCTCATTGCACCTGCACTATAGGACCTACTCTTCAAGCGTGCCTCGCCTTTGAATATTCAAAGTTGGAACCTTTCACTTCCATTTTTTTTTTCCTTGCAGTAACAAAGATACTGAAATACGAAGCCGAGAAAGTTTTTTTTTTCCCAAATAAGGAACACAAGTGTTATAAAAACAAAAGAAAGCAAAGCCAAACAAACTTGATTAATTGCGGTTTGTGAAAATGAATTCTATATGAAATGCACTCAATTGCGAGGCTGTGCACTCTTTTCTTTAAATTTGTCGAAATTGTTTTTTTTGTTTCAGGAAAAATGAACAAAGACAGTCGCCAATTTTTGTTTTTTGTTTATTTGTTAGATTCATGTTCGTATTTCACTGAGATAAGTCATTAAAGCAAACATGCATAAACTTGTACAAGCAGTATATTTGCCACATAAACAAGTATTAATGATCCAGAAAAAGAATACCGCGCTCAGTCTTCAGCACGGTATTGATGTCAAGAATTAATCAAACAGGCAAGAGACATTACAGTGATTAGTGTGAAAAATACAGGGAATTAAAAAAAAAAAAAAATCTTGTGTGTTGAAACACACACACACACACGCACACACACACACCCTCAATGTGCAAATCTGTTAGGTAGACCATTTTCCTAATAGCGAGAACGTGTAACGTCTTAGTAGATAGACTTGAAGAGGCTTTGTGAAGTGTTTGCGTGGGATGCCCCCTTGCAAATTACAATGTTGAAGTTAAACGAGTAGTTTACTATATACTATATACGATACTATATCCTATAGTATCCCATACGAAACACAATGAATCTCCTCCATTAAGTTTATGGAAATGTGGGACTTGTTTATTATACTAAAACCCATTCCTCTTTGATAATAAAGTTACATCATGAACGGGTTTAAAGTTCGTAAGTTTAGAAATAATTGAGTGTACCCTTTATCTTGGTCTCCAACGTAAACTTTTGAGGATGAAAGGCTGAAAACTCTCAGAAATGGCCGCTGGAGGTAGGTATCTCTTATGGAATGCTCAGTCCCGTATATAGACTGGTCAAGAGGCAACGGTTTGACCCCTCGACGTTGACCGTCATGCAACAGTGCAGCTCTCCTCTCACCAATGTCCAAGTCTTAATTAGTTCCACTTCACGAGTTTGCACCTGGGGTACCACGCCGATCATCATAATAACTTAAAATCTATTAGACTATGCTGCAGAACGTGCTAATTTTCGAAATTACCTTTCCTTTAGCAATTAAGGATAAACATATTGGCGGGCTTGTATACTTGCATGTGGAAAATGGTTTAACTTTCATTCAGTATAGATGATTAAAAAAAAAAACCATTGAGGTATATAGACGGTGGGACAAAGGAATATAATGAAAAGTATAAACTTGTTGAGAATAGGCTCCTTGGACCAAAAAAAAAAAAAAATGAAATCCATAGATTATAGAATTCAGATATTAGTATTTTGTGTCTCACAAACTACGAAATATAAACAGAGAGAGATATCACAACAAAGAAAGCATTTATATCATCGTGTACACATAACCTATTTTCAATAACAAGAACAAAAAAAAAAAACAAGAAATGTTGTGGTTGGGCGCAGTTTAACATGTGGAAATAATTTAGTGCTATTTTCAGGAAAGACAAGAACATTTTGTTGCACAAATAACACAAAATACAGAAAGAGAGGGAGAGAAAAAAGACAGGCAAGCCGTGAATAATTACTAGGACTCGAAAGAAAATGTTTAGGAGGTGGGTTGCATTTGAATACAAACCGGTAGGCATACATTAATCCATCTCCTTGAATATTTTCTGTTTTTGAGAAGGAAGAAGAAGAAGATGTTGATATTAATGATGATGATGATGAAGAGGAATCTGGATGGTGGACATGTGGCGGTTGCATCTCTCCTGATGACAAAATGACTGAGATATGTTTTATGGATGTTCATGTTATTGTTGTTTTTTAACGTTCTTTAGATTTTAACTAGAGATTAAAGAAAGAATGACTGTATTGGACATGGTATATCTCGCCTGTAGGCTTACCACTTCATGTTCAGCTGGTCTGATTTCATTCCAGCCCATGCAGGCGCACCAATGGTGGGCAATGTCCGCTTCTCGGCAAGTCCTTCCAAGTGGTACCTCGGTTGACAGCAGGCTGAATGCCCTCCTCGACGATGTCCAGTGCCTTTTGCTGAAGTCGATGACTGACCGCAGGGTGGCGTAGATGTCGAACGGAGTGGTCAAGCGGTCAGCGTTAGTCACCAAATTTCGATAGGCTTCTGGATGCCTTTGCCTGAAAACATCTGGCAAGATAATGGCCATGAACGGAAGACGTTCCTCAAGTTTACCCTGGAAAGTCTGGCGAACTATCTCGTAGCGAGATCCGTGGTCTCCAAAGATTACAAGGATGGTCTGGTTGAGGGCGCCTGATTCCTTGGCTGACTGCATAAACGAGAGGAGATCTTGGTCCATTACGCTCAGGATGTTCAAGTCATCGTGCGTTGGGTCTGTGAGAAAAGAGAACCCAAACTTGAGGTTGTCGGGATACGATGTCATGAAATCCTGGAGGTATCTGAGCATAACAACATGCACTGGATCTGGTCCGAGGCAGTATCCGCTCTTGTAAGCCTCCATCTCCCTCCAGAACGTCCGCATGTAGTAGTCGGTGGGCTGTTCTTTAAACCCTGACAGCCTGTAGTTAAACAAACTTAATTCAGGACGATCCTCGGCGAACATTGTGACGTAGCCAGCTTTCTCAAAATCCTTCCACACCAAAGGGTAAACGTTGACCGGGGAGCCCCTTCCGCGCTCCGTATTTGGCAGCTCAGATTCGAATTTCCCTGTGAGCATTGGGATGAGAGCCCCTGTGGTAGCATCGCCAACGATGTTGTAACTATTTAGGAAAACAGCCTGAAGTTCTTCCTCCATGTATGCCAGAGATTTTGGTATGTTACGAATGGCATTCATCCTGGACGTGGAATCCATGCCCAACATGATTACATTCAGACTCAGTCCACTCTTTGTTCGACGCTCTTGATTCTTCGCACGTATTGATATTTCGGGATCATCCTTGATGCGTGCCAAAGAATCAGTGTGGTCAGTAAATGATCCCTTCCCAGGAGGGCTTTGTATCGAACATTTAACGGTGAGGAAGTCCGATTGCGGCCTATCATGTTCACTTTCTCTGTTTGATGGTACAAAACTGACGTTTTTTCCATCAAACTTGTAGTTCCCGAGCCATTTCGTTTTTTGGATATTATCGTCCACCCGTGCAGGAAAAAAGACCGAGCAGCTGTCTGGATATCTGTCGGCACTGTCCAAGTCGAAGTGAATCATGTCGTCTTTGATATATGCCAATCTGAATCCTGTGCACGTCATGGGTTGTGATCTCTTGACAAGGTGTACTATGCTGGAGTCATTTGGATTTAACTGTGGCATAATGCACGCCTCTTTGTGAGCCTGGGATTTTGTGATCTTAACGTCCGCCTGTGCATTTTCCCCCTGCCACACACGCATCGTTGACCAGATGTAACCTTGGATTTTATGTGAATTTGGACACCTGTAAACTCGCTTTCCTCGATTCGTACACGCAATGAAATTCAAAATCAGAAGAACATACCCGAGGAAGATTAGCGTCAATGCGCCGAAGACAAACCACGTTCGTAAGAACTTGACCATTCTTCTTACGTGACCTACATGACCTACGGGAATATAGAGATGTCCAGTATCTCAAGATGACATTGAGTTCATAACGTTGATCAAGCTGCTTTCAATTCTCACGTTACTACTTACGTCGTCTTTGCAATAACTTATGTCACACAGGCAACGCTTTCGAAAACTGGGACCAGTTCTGCATGAATGGCTCTTCTTCGACTGTAATCCTTCACAAGGTGTGCGTGTTCCTACAATACTATAATACTTCCAGTGAGGCATATTTGTGAGCTAAGTGGGTTTTTTCCCCCGTCTGTGTGACACTCCTAGAGACACTCATATCATTGGGAATCAGAGGTGGTTAACACAACAGGCGTGAGCCTACATACTTCGAAAAATTCACTTTGTCGATTAATACCACTCTGGCAACGATCATGCCAAATACATTGCCACAGCGTCTGTACACTCATCATGATTATGACGCGGAGAGTCCGGCCAGGCTTATTCTTTTTTTTTTTTTTTTTCACGAAATAAAAGCATCCGTGCATTGCATGAAGAGATGGGGACGCCGGCTCAAAGGATTGGACATACAAAGCATTGGATTTGGATTAGATTGAATTAACTTTGCATGCCATCGGACATGCAGCATTTAAATATCTGTTCAATTTAACGATAGGAATAGGTGTCGCGCTGCCTTTAAGCATCAATATCAATGGGGTTGGATAAAGACATACTAACGTGATGTTTGAACAAGATCCTTTTTTATTCATGACAGAATTTGTTTTTCAAATTTCTACAAGAACAAACGTTTAAAAAAAATGACAGTAGGGCCTAAAAATGGTCATTTCTATGAAACCATGGTTTAAACCATGGATAATTTGCATGGAGCGCCAAGTGTCGCATGGCCTATTTCGTTACGAAATCAGTCATTTTGTCGACTAAATGATCATTTCGTAACGAAATGACAACAATTCGTCGACGAAATGATCATTTCGTTAACGAAATGACTGATTTCGTAACAAAATACTAGTAGGCCATGCGACACTTGGCGCTCCATATAAATTGTCCATGGTTTCTTCGTGAATTCGGGCCAAAAAGTGGGATTAGGTTGGACTACTTCCATCGCGAGGGAAAAACGCCCTCAGTTAAGGATTTGTTATAATAGAGATCGATATGACAGACGGAATTGTTATAGGGGCTGACATTTTCAGTATATGCATAGATATACCTTCTAAACCCACAGATTTTTTTTTTTCATACGCATCAGTGTTTTGAATACCTCAAAGATCAAACTTAGAAGATCAAATTTAGATTCAACATTTTCATTGTTAACAACATCGCCATGAACCTGAGGTATTTTACACGCTAACTCTGTTCCAGCATTAGCGAAGTATAAACTTATTAGATTGACTAATTTGAGCAACTTTATAAACACAGGAAAAAAAAAACTACATTGAGACGACATTTGTTTGGCATGATATCTTTCAGAATATTCCATATCTGGTAAGAATTTTCTGAGGCAGATAACTTGACATTATAAAAATATCGCTTTACCTTAGTGATTTTCGACGTTACAGCGTTTCTCATTTTTTGTTTTTTTTTTTTTTGGATATTCGCACCATAAATTATCATGATAAACTTCCATCTTCTTTTTTATAATCCCATCCATTTCATTTATACAATTAAATTTGACCTTATGAACTTCGGCTTTATACTTATCTCTTTCTTTTACTGCGTTTAAGATTTCAGAAGTCATCCAAGGTGATGACTTTATATTCTTAACACGTTTTTGCCGAAAAGGCATATGCCGATTAAAAACTGCCAATAAAAGTTCCTCCAAGACATTCTGCAAGAAAGAGACGTGGTGAGACGTGATGAGACATAAGTGGTGATATTTTCATCTAAATCTCTCCTATTCTATAACATTTCAACCTTGACGGTCTTTGTGCTCTTGTGGGATAATAATGTGAACAAATCTACTACAAGCTGGATATCGAGAGACATGTTCTTCGCCTGAAATAGCAAGTCTTGCTGACAGAGTAAGTCCAGCGTCACATATCTGAATGTGTAGTCCCACATGTTGCTGTCTTTCGACTTCGCCACTTGATTGAAGTGTGCGACAAGAATTTTGAGCCCCGACTTTAAAATGGTTTGATACATACCGCTACGATAAAGTCTACTATATACTTCGTTTGGCATTTTACACTTCAACTCTTGTCGGTATGATGGAATACATAACGTGTTTTGGTTGAGTGTTTCATATGCCACAGAGATATATGCTTTGACATTGTGTGCTTTTTTTTCGACGCCATCTTGTCTTGGAACCGAACAATGTCTAAGACATCGAAGCCTCCGGTCGAACAAATAGAGCAGATTGCTCGTGACATAGTCAAAGAATCTTTTCAGAGCAAGGCTTTCGTGGAGGCAATTGAGTCAGCGGTTTGTAAGGCCATTGAAAAGAAGCTTGGAGAGTTCGTTGATCGACTTGAAAAGACCGAGGGGCAGATTGTAGATTTGGAGTCCAAGCTCGATCAGAGGACAAAGGAGGTGTCTTCTCTCACAAAGAATCTTGAAACACAGGCTTCTGTCGTCAAGAAACTGCAGGACAATCTGAACACTTTGGAACAATACTCCAGATGCAATTGCTTGATGGTATTTGGAGTACCAGAATCAAAGTCGGAGAATACAACCGAGGTAGTCCGCGGCATATTTTCCCGACACCTGGGCATTCAATTGAAGGCTGCTGACATCGACAGGTCGCACCGTATCCAACCGCGACAAGGGCTGGAAAAAAGCGGAGGCAACAATCGTCGCAAGACACCTACGAGACCGATCATCGTGAAGTTCACAACGTACCGGACACGTAGCGAGGTCATGTCAAAGCGACGACGTTTGAAAGCGACAGGGATCGGAATCGACGAAAACCTCACGAAGCAAAACTCCGAACTTCTCCAATCTGCGAAAAGGGTACCACGAGTAAAAGCCGCATGGTCGTCAGACGGTCGCATCCTAGTGTTGGTCCCATCTACGAATGGTGGAACAATGGTACGACAAGTTCATGCCAAGGAAGACCTAAATAGAATCTAAGACCCCCCCCCCCCCTTTTTTTTCTGTAAAGCAGTTTTATAGCAGTAAAAGAAAAGAAGCCCCCTTTGTTATTTTTTTTTATGGGACCCAAGTATCCATGTGTTGGTTATCAAAAATCTGTTCGAAGTAATCAAAAATGAATTCAGTGTACACGATGCTCTCAGTGGCTACACATAAAATGTGCTGGTATATGTGTTGAAGATTATGATAATCAAAATGTTGAGTTCTGGAACTGGAAACAAAAAATTAAAACATTAAAACATTGAAAAATTAAAACGGGATAAGTTAAAAGGAACAGCTAAAAAGGTACATATGCGTATTTTGGATGGAAATGATGAAAACCATAAACATATTTTAGAAGCTAATTATGATGAATTATGGGAAGAATACAAGACGATAAGAAACAAAGTTACTTCTCTGATTAGGAAATCGAAAAAGAACTACTATTAAAAAGAGGCGGTCAGATGAATCTAGGCCAAATCAACCATGGGATGTGTTGAAGGAATTAACCTCATCAATCAGTAGATCTAAGTCGCCTGATTCAGTCGATGATGATATTGCACGAGTTAATAATTTTAATGATTATTTTGTAAATATCGGTGTAAATCTGGCATCACAAATTCCTCATGTACAACGATGTATTGTAAATGAAGTTTCAACACAATCAAGTTTGACTCTGCATGTGGTAAATGAGGAAGAGGTACTTAAAGTCATCAAAGGACTCAAAGCGAAAAAGTCAAGTGGTCTAGATCAGTGGTCTATCAGTTAAAATTGTACAATTATCTGCATCTGGCATAGCGCACTCACTTACTTACCTTATTAATCGGTCACTGTTAGAGGGCATCGTTCCTCATCGGTGGAAATGTGCAAAAATAATACCAGTTTTTAAATCTGGAGACAAATCCCTGCCTAACAATATAGGCCGATTTCAATTCTTTCACCTCTCTCAAAGGTTCTGGGAAAGATCGTCCAGTCACAGCTGTCTCTCTACTTAAAACAGAATAACATATTAAACCAGGAACAATCTGGATTTAGGTCAAGACACTCAACTGTCACATCATTGTTAAAGATCACGGATGACTGGTATCGGGCCATAGATGACGGTTGCTATGTCGGTGCAGTCTTTATTAACCTAGGTAAAGCGTTCGATACTGTGGACACAGATTTGCTTATTCAGAAGCTTTGTAAAATAGGGGTGTCGAAGGAAAGTTTAAAATGGTTCGAAAGTTATTTGAAGAGACGACATATTTGCACTCAGATAAACTCGTAGAGATCACGATTACAACAAGTTGATCACGGCGTGCCTCAGGGCTCAATTCTCGGACCACTGTTGTTTATCATTTATGTCAATGATTTGGTTGACTATATTGAACGATGTAAAGTAAATTTGTATGCAGATGATACAGTGTTGTATTGCTCGGGAAAAAGTTTAAATGAAATAGAGTGTGTATTGAATTCTGAGCTGCAGAACATATATGAATGGATTGTTTGAATAAGATTAGTGTAAATTGTGAAAAAAAACAGTATGCATGTTACTGGGTTCTCGTTATAATCTAAGTAAATGTAATAAATTGAAATCATTTATTTCTGGAAATAGAAGAGAATAGAAGGATGTTGTGAAATACCTCGGTGTTATGATTGATCAACAGCTGAAATGGGATATACATATAGATACAATGTGTAAGAATATTGTCAAACTGGTGAAATTTCTGGGCCGTTTACGCAGTTATGTAAATACTTCAACTTTGAAATCGATTTATAAAATTTTCATTCTCCCATTATTTGATTATGTCGATATTATTTATGGATCATCGGCGGCAAAACACACAGATAGATTACAAAAATTACAAAATAGGGCACTGAGAATAATTCTTCGAGTAAACCCTTATAAATATGTCTCAAATCAAGAAATTCATACACTGATGAACCTTCAAACATTAGAATCCCGGCGCAAAGATCATTTGTATTCCATGACATAATTAAACTATTTAAAAATTACATCAATTCTTCGTTTAGAAATTGATAGGTTTACTGTTAGAGGGTCTATGCTACGATAAAAATATAAATGTCTTTGCATTTCTTGTTAGGTTTTTTTTTTAAAGAAATAGGCAATGCTCAAAATGCAAACATTCATTTATATATATATACATATATATATATATATATATATATATATATATATATACTTTGATATACTTTGAAAAATCATCTACATCTATTTCATTACTCAGAACTGAGTTATCCAGCCAGGTTTCAGATTTCACAGTGTAATCTGACGATGAAGGGTTGTGGGAATGTGGAGTCCCTTTATACCAAAGGACTCTCGTCTGACGAATTGTATAGCGCCATCTATCACGATGAAATTGTGAAGACAAGTGTCCTTACTTCCTTTGACACCAACTGTGAAGAAAGCAGATACGAAATAAATTTTCAATTCAATTCAATCTTTATTTCCGATTCAATGTACAGTATAAATAAAAAATACATGTAAATATGAGCATATTATACAAAAGTGTAGAAATAAAAACAAAAACAATGAAAATATTAACAAAACAGGAAAGTATTATGAAAAAAGAAAAACAAATAAGGAAAACAGATAGCATATAAGTACAATAAAAACACAAGCTCGTTAACATTGTGTGCAGTTAATCAGAAAATGGTATGTGCGTAGAAAGCCAGAATAGGCTTGTTATGTTGCACATACCCCGCGATATAATCGTTATAAAAAATAACTCAAATGCTATCATGATATGTACCAAATTAATAACAGCAAAGAATACACTTTAAACAACATACAAATAAAAAGAAGAACCATTCTCAGATATGCAGTGGCGTATCTAGGGGGGGGGGAGGGGGGCAAGAGGGGGTACGTGCCCCGGGCGCCACTCCTTGGGGCGCCAAAAACGAAAAAACGGGGGTAAAAAGGGGGGCAGAAAACCAATTTAAACAAGATAAAAACAAAACATGATGATGACGCGGACAAAATGACAATGTTTATTGTGTTCACACAAGAATTCCGTGTTTAGAAAGCTGAAATACAACAATTTTTGGCTCGCTCGCTGCGCTCGCTCGCTAAAATTTATATAAAAAAAGAAGATAAGAACAAACGTGATGATGACGTGGACCAAATGACAATGTCTACTGTGTTTACACATGTCATTTTATATTTAGCAGGCAAAATGTTACACGGAGCAGCGGCTGCAATTTCTTTCGTTCTGAAGCGATCGCCGATTGGATCAAAAGAGGGCGCTAACGGTTTCGAACATGGGGGGGGGGCGCAAAAAAAAAGACCACACAAGTCAAACAAGATAATAACAAAACGTAATGATGACGTGGAAATATACAGATTTCGGCTCAGTCGCGCGTACTAATTTAGAGTATTTTTTTCAAGTCCTCAGTTTGTTGGTATAAGTTATCTATAAGGCCGTCACTATATCTTGATTAGAATTATAAGATTTAATAAGCTAAAAATAACAAGAATTCCAGGTTTTGTAAGCTGAAATACTGCGCTCGCTCGCCAAAATTTATCAAAATTTATTACATCTAAATCACCCTCAAAAGACCCCTTTTAAGTGCTTGAAAAAGCATATCATGTGAACTTTTTTTAAAAGTCCCTACCGGGATGGGGTTGGGGTTGAACACTAACTCTTTTTCAGAAATTAGGGGCGCAATTTTCGCGCTTGCCCCGGGCGCCGTTTTCCCTAGATACGCCACTGCAGATATGCAACATATACACATACGTTCAAGTTGTTGCTACCTTGCACAACATGCGGTCGGCCTTATACAAGACCACAGGTTGTATATCAAATGCTTGTTTTTAACCCTTTGTGTGTCGTCAATGGCGATTGGCACAGATTAAAGCCATCTAGTGTTGTACGCACTGTCCAAAGGCTATGGCACGGAACGGGTTAATCTCAATTGTTGCATATTTGTTATTTGTTTATTTCTCCTTCTTTGTTTGCATGAAAACTGACGCAGAGATATTTCACGCCGATGACTGTGTCAGCGGGACTGATGTTGATCATTTTTTAACGGGTGAAGAACAAGATTAGACAGAGGACTGAATACACCCAACATCACTGTGAAAACGACATACAGTAGTATGACAAGACAGTAATAAGCAGATAGGCAGGTGTGACGGACAGGCCTATACGGTCTGTCATTGTTTGGGATATGAACCAGAATGGATAGAAAGAAACTGGAATTATTTTGAAGTTATTGGCCCCTGTGAGTGATTGAGTGAGTGAGTGTCATTTAACCAAGGTAAAAAGCTTGCTATCAGCTATAAGCTGTTTTTTCAGCGAGACCGTGAAATGATAGCAAAATACAACATAGAAATCATACTATGAAGAGAATGCAACTTAAAAACACGAAACAACCATTACAAACGAATGCAAAAAGGCCGAAAAAAATCACAGAGTATACAATGCTTCAATGAGACTTTCCTATTAGGATTCAGATTCCAGTGTGACGTGATGGCATCATATACTATGTTGTTAATACAAATCATCCTATTCGTGTTTATATTTTGGGAAATGAAAAAGATTAGAGTATGATAGCAAAGTGTGGTTACGTCCTATTCTGAGTGCAAACCTGTAAAAAAAAAAGATCATCCCTATATCACTTATTTTTGTTGATGGAGCATATCGAAATCCGGAGTGGTCTCCTATTGCTCATTAATGTGTTAAGCACGTTAAGGGAACTATGTATGTAATGCAAATTCGATATGCATGTTGATTTGTGTTTCCCGAAATATCACTTGTGTGGCCAAATAAATATCTAGATAAGCACAATATATCTTATAATTACATTTCAACTATTTTACTTCAGATTACTTGGATATGCCACCAAAAAACCCTTCTAAACCAAGACTGAGCCAGTGACATCCTCTGTCATTCATTTCTTAAGTATTCATAATGATTAACAAAAGACATTAGAATGTGTGTTTTTTTTTTCCTAGACTGGGCCCGTGTTACGAGTATGACAATCAAAAGACATTGCAGGGAAACATGAAAATTATTTGCATTCCAATGTATTTTGCTAATCGTATTATATTAAACTAAATAGTACTGTATAAATTATTGACAGATGATATCGCTAGCAGAATCTTGGCTTGAAAGTTTTTTTTTTGTTTTTGTTTTTTTGTTTTTTTCAGTGATGCAAGTAATCTGAAAAAAAAATGTAGAAAATCATTATAGAATTGCTCACATTTAGATTTTCTTTTGTTTTGGCCATACATGTAAATGCTGATCAGTTTATCATAAATCAATATACATAAGTCAATATACATTTGCTTTGCATAGTCCTTTAGTATGAAAATGATAGTCGGAAGATCCTTTACTTAGAAGTGATTCAGAGCAGCGTGTTACAATGCAATTATTCAAAAGTTTTAGGAACTACATGAAAGATTTACCTTATATTGTATTTGGTATTGAAGTAACCTATCTTGTTTAATCTAAGTCGTGAAATTTGCAATGAGGGGGGGGGGGGTTGTATGATTCCTCAAACATACATTTTCAGCACTCACAAAAGAGATTGAGCCCATGTAAGTGTAAAGATAAATTCGTCCAACCTCCAACATTGCCCAAATGGAGTAGATTTTTGGAAGACGTTACCTCATCAGCCCGTCATTTACTTTACATTTTCTTCCCCCCCCCCCCCCCCCGGACTTCTTTTAGTGTATTTTGGTGTGACAAAGTAGCGGGTACTCAGGAAGTTTGACTCTCACACTCCAGAAACATAATTATACGTGTGAGACCTTGGGATATGCAAAACTCAAGAGTTATTATTCTGAGTTCGTACTCGAAGCAAAGTGTGCAGGTAGACGCCCTCTCACCATTGTGTCCTAAAACCCGCATGTTTACTCCTTGAGACACACAGGCCTCCATTCACACAGACTTGCTTCAATCGACGCAAGATAAATCTCAGTTTTTTTCCCACTCGATAATCACAATACTTATTTTATCATGACGCACTCGATAAAGATATAGCGTCTATATACAGTTGACTCACATGTAGCGCCTGCTGACGCAAGCCATCCGTATTTAGCACATGACAGCCGTAAGTCCTGTGTAGTGAAAGAGTTGAATAGCAAGGAAGTGTAACTTACATCTCATCACATGCAGAGACTTCTCGCGAGTTAAATACGTGTATAACATAACCGATTACCGTAAGGCACTGTGTTCAAGTAATAAAGAGCAACATTCAAATAGTATTGCGTATACATTACCAAATACTTTTTATCCTTCTTTCACTCAACTTCTTCTCCTTTTTGTTTTCTTCTTTTTTTCTTCTTTTTCTCTTTCTATTTCTCCTCCTTGCTCTTTTTCGTCTGTTACTTCCTCTACTCTATATCCTCCTCCTCCTTCTTCTTTTTCATCTGTTTTTCTTCATCTTTTATCTCTTCTTCTTCTTCTTATTTGTTCTTCTATATCTTCCTTCTTCTGTTTGCTAATTTTTGAAATATTTTACCTATAATTGCCTCCATGCGGGTATCAACTAGCGTCCACTATAATATCATTTACTTGGATTACTTATTGGCAAAGTGTTTGCTTCTGCTTCTCCACAGCAACACCAAGTAAACCTGGGATTCCCAGATCCGATGCAAGCTCTATAAACTCATCATGACGTAGACATGGAGAACAGCAGCCACTGAAAGGCGATCAAGTTTTCTGTCTTAAAGGGTGTGTACAGTTCTGGTCGAGGTGAGGATTTAGCTTTTAACATTTGCGAGATATTCAGAAATCACTCTATGAGATGTCAAAGAGTATGCAATTCTAAGGGGTATCAAAAGTTTATTTGATGAAAATCGGTTTTGAAGTTGCCGAGATTTTCATCAAATATAAACGTTGAATCCTTCTTAAAATTACATGCTCTTTCATATTTCATAAGAGGTTTCTCGTTATCTCACTTAGGAATGTAAAAAACATGAATCCCCACCTCAACCAGTACTGTACAGCCCCTTTAACAATTTCCAGCTAACTATATTAAAATACGCACGGAGTACACACTTCAAGTCTTCAGGATGTTATTAATGCGCGAGGATTTCCACAATGTGTGGTTGAAAGCGAAAACTCGCCTTCCGCCTGCCACTTCCCCGTTCGCTGTGCTCATGTGATAATAATTGCGTCAAAATACTAATCAATCGGCATTCGTGTAAACAGTAACTAAAATTGTCTGCTCAGCTACATATTGATCCATAACAAGACCTTGCGTTTGGCAATCAAACATACTAATTGTTCTTGGAAAAGAGGATCCCCGGGGAATTCTAAATTGTTGACTTTAAAGTGCTACTCCTTTCCATGTTGACATTGGATTTGAAAAATGGTGTCAAAGTCACGCAGACGAGACTGTACAGAAGAGAAGTCAACACTTCCCTGTTTTACCAAATGCTGTAGTACTCATACGAATGAAATTGATTGTGGCTGGGAAAATAACATATAACAATCTATCCGAATCTGATAAAAGCGTCCCATCACTCCATTTGCAACGACCACCGTAGTCACCGCGTACATCGCGTTTGGTCATACCAAAGTTGTACATTGTTATATCGGTTAGGTCGTATATCTCTTATGCAAACGTCACAAAATTGTGCATGGTTGACAGATAATGTCTCCCAAAATTATGCATGAAATCAAATCCAGTTTTTGTTTTTCTGTTGTTGTTGTTGTTGTTGTTGTTTTAAACTAAACCCATACACTCGAGAATACACCCCTCCCACTGTTTTATCGAGAATAACTGTTGGATTTTTTTTTTTTTTGTGGGGGGGGGGGGTCCGAAAAAACCTTAATATTGTGCTCCCTCTATCACAAAAGAAATTTCCAGCTTTATCATACAGACGAAAGGTCTGAACCACCTACCTCTGCAAAATACTTGCTTATGAGAGGAATATAATTTTCAGGTTGCAAAGGGAAATACAAACTTTAAACGTTAAAAACACTGCCGTTTCTGCTAGTTCTATGAGGAGACAAGGCCATTACTTCTGATGCTGCTCGATGCACCCGAAGACATGTACCATATATCAAAAACTAATTAAATTACGAATATTGCAAAACACTTGTACACTGTACTATAATGGTCCCAAACTTTGGAATTCTCTGAATACTAAAATGCAGCGAACATTCGGACGCTTGAGCGTAAGCTTGAAAATACTTTTTTAGTACTCTGGTGACAACACGAATCAATAAATGATTTAAAACAACTAACATTGAATTAAACTCTTCAGCATCGTTGCTGAACAAGTTCATATCTCATTCCAACTTCTTTTATTTTCATACTTTCTTTCTCTCGCAGCTGCAGGCACTGACAGTAATTTCTACTTAATGCCGTCCCAATAGGACGGTCTTGTTAGTGTTTCCACCTCTTTTAGTTGTGTGTGTGCTCACTCTCTCGCACGCATGTTTGTCGAATATGATAATCTAATATGAATGTAAAGTACTCTTGACTGATGTATTTCCATTTTGTATGATTAAATATTACGTAAAGTCTGCATACACTGAATTTTCAAATATTTGTTACTATTCTTGATCTCTGGATGTATGTTACAAATGAAATTTGTGTGGAAACTTAATAAATGAAATGAAATGAAATCTAAAGTCAATCTACTCTTACATTCCACACGTCCTGCAAAGAATGAAGAACTCACCTATACAAAATTTTATTATTGGTACATTATATATATATATATATATATATATATATATATATATAATATTCATTTTGTATTGGTTGGAAAATAATACTGTCTGTTACGTTGTATATACTTTGTGAAAAATGCAGACATAAAATGAAATAAAACAAAATAAAATGAATTCATCTACTCTCTTTCTTTCCAGCCTGGTGGGGGCAGATTCATCCTGACCGTCCCGCATGTTTAGTCCCGGAGCACGGGGAACTCTAACGGAAGTTGAGATTGAGGAATTAGAAATGGAAGCTACAGTCTTCAATGGTCATTTAGATTAGCTGAGGAAGTAACCAAAGATTGAGGGCTCCAATATTACTTCCTATTCTTTTCCGGAGGGCATTTTATCTCTATACTTTCTTTTCTCCGTGCTATACATTGACATCATACGGTATACGGGACACCACAGGGGTGATTCCCTTTGAAGTAATGATATTTATTTCATTGCCTTTCTGTTTTATCTCACTTTTTTTCATTCGCTTGTTCTTGAGCAATAGTAACCTCCAGCGTGTATCAATAGATTTACATGATGGACTGATAGTTTTTTTGATAAGTACCCCAGTTTTGAATAGCAATCAAGTCTATATGTATATCAGCAACTAAAAAGTGTAAGTTCATATTTCTATGAACATGTATAATTAATATGCATACATACATATACCCAACGCGGGTGTGTGTGCATGTTTGTGAGTGTACTCATCCAGGAAGGTTTAAATGAAGGTGTTTAAGTGAAGGTATTAATTATATCATGTTTGCATAAATTGACCTGTAAAAATAAAATTGAAGGAATTGTGCAGGGATGGCCAACCCAAATCACCGATATCTGCTTTCACATCTTTCTTCGGTAAGTTGTTGAATGTTTGAGATTCGCAAAGTAGGCCCCAAACAAAAAGGTCTTCTTCATTGAAGGCTCTGATGTAGATTAATTGAATAACAAAACAAAACAACGATTCCCAGATAATAGATTTTAGTAACATAGCTGCTTCCTCTAGCATTTGTCAAGTCATATATAAATCTTATTGGATAGATCCACAATCGGCTACGATCACTGATGACACAAGCTTGATACGAACGATTCTGGGAGTCGTAATATCTTGGACATTCTTTTGACACATAATTTCTTACCACTTTTCAGATTCATATTCATGTGATGAAACAACTGTGTTGAGCAGGTGTTTTTTTAGCTACAAAAATATAACAAGGCAAAGTATTGTAAAGCTATTTAATTAATCGATTGATAAGACTGAAATCTGTAGACTTTTTGGACTGAAATATGAAGGACCATAGTCAATATCATTCAGTCTGTATGCATGTATTTTCTTGTATGTTTAGTCACATCTGAGATACTACAACTCCAGTTAGGGGAACACATATACTTGAAATTTACAAAAATCGATTGCATTATAAAGAAGACAATAGGTCCTACGTATCTGCAAGGGCGCTGCTTATCAAGCAATCAACTTATTTAAATTATTCATATGATGAAAACACTTTGGTTAGTGAATATCAACAAGATGCATATTGCTTCAGCAAAGCAACATTACCATCCAAAAACGTTTCCACATATCTTATGAAAGCGTTTTCAACCAGTTTTGATAAATGATTTTTAATCATCATTTTGTTTTTGTTTTTTAGTTCAAGTTTTGACACCTTTATTATGTACCAGGAGTGACGCACAAGGACTCACATGCCTCCTGGTAACAGTGAAGAATCTTACTTTTTGTGAGCTCTGACCCATATGTGTCGCTCCTTTATATCTTAATCATATGTACAAGTATTGATTCACTGTCCAATGTTGACTGAACGACTAAGTTAGATTGCAATTTCATGTGACTATGTAGCTTGAATGTAGCTTGAATAAAGTCCAAAGGTCAATGTCCTGGCTAACGTTTGTCTCGTTTTCAGGAGAACTTTCTGTTATTCTGAGCTCTTAGTTTCCCCATATGGCTGCGGAATTCCTTGCACAATTTTATTGATCCCCCACTCTCTCTTCTTTCTATAGATTTTTAAGAGTATTTGTTTCTTTTACCCTGTCCTTGCTCGAGAGCTATAGACCCTCACTTTTCTAGGTCGCACTACATGGGACGAGTAACTGACAAAAGAATGTCTACGGCTTCAGGCCTTGGAGGAGGGTATGTTTGCTATTAAACTTAAAGGGACTGTACAGTACTGGTTGAGGTGGGGATCCATGTTTTGAACATTCCTGAGTGAGATAATGAGAAACCTCTTATGAAATATGAAAGAGCATGTAATTTAAAGAAGGATTCAACGTTTATTTGATGAAAATTGGTTTTCAAATGGCTGAGATATCCAAAGAAGTGATAATAATAAAAGGCGACAGGCCACGCCTTTTATTAAGATCTCTTTATTTCACCTCGTTTTTTAATATCTCAGCCATTTCAAAACCGATTGTCATCAAATAAACTTTTGATACCCCTTGGAATTCCATGCTCTTTGACATTTCAGAGTGGTTTCTGAATATCTCGCAAAACGTTAAAAGCTAAATCCTCACCTCGACCAGAACTGTACACACCCTTTAAAGCTGCCTGGTAGTACTGTAATCACGCCACATCATGCAAATTGGAGAAGTTATGATTTGTCAAAGAGAAAGATTAGAAAAGGAACCTACACTATGAGACTTGTCATTTGGTGATAAGGGAAATGACAAATCTGGAAAGATAAAGCCATTTCCCCACAGTCGAATCCTGTGAGAACTTCATCATGTTCATTGCCCGATATTCTTGCAGAAAAGGAAGGGAAATCAGAATCTAGAGGGGTGGAGGAAGGTGTGGGGGGGGGGGAGTAGGAAAAAATGAGAACACAAGTTGTGTGAACCTTAACTCCACTCACAAAACTAACAGTTTTGTTAATACATTGTTAATGACAATGAACAAAATGCTTATATTCTAAGATTGTATATTTAATCAAGCTTTTTTTTTTTAAAATGAAGATTGCAATGTAAGAAATTTTGCTGTATTGACGCTATAATCGTATTTATTTTCTGCGCTTTTTGAAGAACGTAATCAGAAAAGGTAATGCAATGAAGGTAATATTTCCACGAGAGGTATATAAGTATCATATAATTCTTATTTGAACTTATCTGACTGAAAAGGCTAGAAACAGTGATCTGCGGCACACTCTGTGCCTATTACGTCTCCGGATAGGGCACAGATAGTCTGGCTTCCAGACCCTCTGCTCGTAATATTTTGCTATACACGATATTGACGCCCTCAATGTCGAAAACTGGATTAGTTTTAGGTGCATTCGGCAGCGGAATGGCGAAGGCGGCGACTCCGTCGCCGCGGAGTCCAGATGGCAAAGGGTCTGGAAACCAGACTGGGGCACAGAGAGAATGAGAGGGAGAGAGGGCCGGGGGGGGGGGGGGGATTCGAACCTATATGCTTTACAACTTGGTAAGATAAACACAACGTTGAAACAGCTTATTTTACATTTTACACAGACACAAAATGTACAAATGCAGGAGACTGTCATTGTACGTGAGGGACTTGACCATCATTATGGTGTATAGGGTACAATGTGATAAATAGATAGACAGATCGATCGATAGATAGATAGATATATAGATAGAAAGATATTATAGACAGGCAGATAAATAGATACATGCGTAGACAACCAGACAGATAGATAGATAGGTATTGGTGGATAGATAGGTAAATATAGATAGACAGATAGATATATAGATAGAAAGATAGATAGACAGATAGACAGATAGACAGAGAGATAAATAAATAGAAAGATAGATAGGCAGATAGATAGATGACAGATAGATAGACAGACAGATAGGTAGATAGACAGACAGATAGATAGATAGACAGATAAGTAGATACATAAATAGACAGATAGATAAATGAATAGATAGATAGATAGATAAGTAGATAGATAAATAGATAGATAGATAGAGATCGAGATCGAGAGAGAGAGAGAGAGAGAGAGAAGTGATCTCCCGAGATCATTATAAACACAAAAGACATATCGAGTTTTATGTCCCAACATCTCTCAAGCAATCAATACTGTGTTGACATCAATGCAGTGTATGTAAAAAGTTATTTCTTGGGCTCCAGGTCCCAAAGTGAGTAGCATCAAGTTACTATCGATATGGTACAACCGATAGCTGCAGGCAAAATGCCTTCCGCAATGCCGTCTGTAGGCTCTGCCACACATTATTTTGATTCCAAATATGAATATGTCATAATCTACAGACTTCAATTACTGTGTAAAGATTATTCTGTATACGTTTTATTTTAATCGTTCCTTTTTTATATTGTGCATAAACGAAAAGATACGAAAATACATTACTGTAAGTTTTCAATTACAAATTTACATGCATTATTTCTGTCACTGAAGAAAGTGAGATTTATGATTAAACTTGAACTTGAACATTAATTTTCAATAAGCCGGTTTACTGCTATATATATTCAACCTCATGTCTGTCTTATTTTGTTCCCTTAGGACTCATCGATGTATCCGACAATTGTATTCTTCTTTTCCTATACTACATGCATTGTAACACTGATAAAATCATGTTTGCTTGCATATTATAAGTTGCTGCTACGTCGTGATTGTCCGTAGGGCTCGCTTTTCTCAGTCAGGAGCAACCTTATTTGCAAAAGCATGCATATACTAGTTTTTTCCTCTGATGGAAGGGAGCATTCTCACTCATTTGTTTATTATTTGGGTCTTTTCTACGCGATGCATTTCACCGTGGAATGCTGACTATCATAAGAACCGATTTTTTTTATTTTTATTTTTATTTTATTTTTTTTACAACGCCATCTAAAAGCGGGTATGAATAACTTGTCAAATAACTTGCCAAATTATTATTCTGTTTTGTCCAAATTATTATTCTGTTTTGTGCCAAATTATTATTCTGTTTTGTATTTAAAAAATTATTTGTAAATGTGACTTTCTGAATATGTGTATGAATAAAACACCCTGTGGAAGGGAAAAAAAACAAACTTGTCGTTACTTCATAGTAGCAAGTCAATTATCTGATTACGTTTTCTCAGTGATTGTACAGATAATGCATTACTGATGTCGTTGGCTTGTACGCCCCTCTGAATTCTTTGATAGCATAAAATCTGACACAGCTTACTAATTAAACACTCCTTTGAATAAACCAAATCGCTGAATATAATTTTTCTTTTCTGCTTGCCAAACTTAGAAAAGAAAATACGGAAAACACAACCAGTTCTTTCGTCTGACATGATGTTATCAAATTTGATCTATTTGACCGAAATAGTTGGAATAACCGAGTATATCTCCAACGTTATACTGTATGTAGCTTTGGGTAGTATTTGCTTGCCGAATTGCGCATCTTAATTTTGGGTAAATAGAAGAATTGTTTGTCCGAGTTTGCCTCTGTCTTTGACTAACTTGACAAAATGACCGAGGAGCTGGACCCGACGTTAGAAGAGCGCTGTGCCTTTATTCATCAAAAGCATAATATCTTTGGCGTTCACCAATAAGGCCCGAATTCACGAAGGTGGTAAAGGTTTAAACCATGGACAAAACCATGGAGCGCCAAGTGTTGCACGGAATACTTCGTTACGAAATTGGTCATTTCGTCGACAAAATTACCGTTTCGTTAACGGAATTATCATTTCGTGGACGAAATGTTCACTTAGTTACAAAATGTTGTCATTTCGTTACAAAATAATCATTTCATCGACGAAATGACTGATTTCGTAACGAAATATTCCATGCGACACTTGGCTCTCCATGGTTTTCGTCCATGGTTTAAACTATGGTTTCATTTGTACCACCTTCGTGAATTCGGGCCATATTGTCCACATTTTGACGATAATTATGTGACCAAGAGAGAGCTACGAGTACAATAGCGTGGTCCACTGAAAGACGCGGACGTTCCAGGTTGGTTGCTTTCAACGTCGCAGATTTCACTATAATACGTCCTCAATCGAAAGCTCCTTATTGTCATTCACGGAAGGCGTGCATGACTGCGCGCTGCAACGTCTTTGCGAAACAGAGTGTCCCAGCGGTCGCTCCCGACCCACGCTGTCAAGTCGTGTACATACCTATGCATGCTTTCCGAAATCAGATACTCCTTCATATATTACGAAAATATAAGATGCAGGCTCCCTGAACAGTAGGATCGTACCTTCCCTTTTGGTTTTATGGTCAGTAAGTTTATGCGTTTCCTTTCCCCCAGCATCCGTTGCCTGGTATTTATGCGGGCTGTATGGGTCATACATCGACCCGTGTCATTTTTTTTTTTACCCCACCAGCACAAAAAAAAAGGAACAATGATAACCTCGAAGACATCTCAAGAATTTTTTACCCTTCATTCACCCACCTTTTTTCATCACTTTGTCCCTTCCTTTTTCGTCCATAAAATGTCTTTCGATTATAATTAGGGGAGCTAGATATTTTTAGACCTGGTCAAAAAAAAAAAAAAAAAAAAAAAAAAAAAAAAAAAAAAACCGTCCCGAAGTTGACTCTTATTGTTAGCCTGCGTCAACAATGGTCAATGATAATATACGTACAATCCTTTTCTGTAAACTTCCATAAATAGTATACGGTAACTGGTACATGTCTGTGTGCTACCATCATATCAATGAATTCTAAAAACTGTCACTCTCGAATCTTCGATTATTTTTTTTTTATCTTTTTGTTTTTATCAACGTATATACAGTGTATAACATAGAGTGATACAAGAAGAATGATAAGTAACATATTTACAAAGATAGTGCACAATTTCTAACAAAGGGATTGAAGCACAAGAGTAGTAACACATGAGAATTGTAAAGTGAAACATATATATAATATGTAGTTTAGTGGCTACATATTGTTAACATATGAGAACTAAACAAGCTAAGGTTGAAGTCAGACTTGATTTACATCGTGTATTGAGAAGGACCACTTCTTGAAGTGGGCATTTAACTTATTTCGTTTCTGTGCTATTTTGTATTCGATCTTCACTTTATATTTCATAAACACAATAAAAGCATGAAAATTTGGATGCTTTTTCTGAAATCTACATCTGACATAATCATTCCGAAGACCAACACACACATGCAAATGATACATAATGACATGCAAGCAACACGTGCATAATATGCTATTATTTTCCTATCCCTTGATTTTTATACATTGTATGTGCATACGTATGAATTTGAATGTTTTGTATATTATATCATTCTGTAGATATTGGCACGAAAAAGCTGACACATCGTTGTGATCTCAGTATTTTGATGATGGTGAATGACATTGACTGATTGATTGATTTTACTTCTTCATTTCTTTTTCATACATACAAATGTAGCAAATAGGCAATTGAACAAAGTAATTGAATATAATATTGTTGGATTCTAACAGTTGAAACAGGTTACTTATTAATTCAATATTACTCACCATACCTCATGCTTTTAAAAAAGACAAAAAGAAATATGACTTGATTTTGACAGCATACTTTGCACAAATGTGACAGTAATACTTATTTTTCTTATTTTTCTGTATCAGCTTAATTGTTTCATCTCATCTTCGCCTCATTTTCTTTATCAGTATTCATGATATTACAACCACTTCTTGATTGATCATTTTATTATCATTTTTTATAATAATCAGTATTATCACTAATTCTCAACGAGTAATGACATCAGTATACTTATATGATATGATTAATGTGTGACTTTCTTGATAAGTAGTTGAATTTATGGTCACAGACCTTTAAAATTGAATCAGATTTTTTTTAGTCACTTTTATAGTGTGCTTGACTCATCACCCGCATGGGATAGGTGTTCCTCGTACTGGTGCTGAACGCACAAACAAACACATAGACGCACACATTTTTTTCAATAATTTCTTATTTTTGATTTCATATTATGATGCAAACGAAAATGTGCGCAATCACTTTGGATGCTTTGAACCAAACACTTGTGATTTTTTTTCTAATACAAACTAAATCATTTCGACGGAAAAAGATAAGTGAAGATTATGTCACTGAGATGATTTTGACGCTAAATTAGTAATCAAATAAAGTGAACATAACATTTTACGAGATCCATTTTGAAAGGGGCAACCGACAACCACCCCCCCCCCCCGTGCCCAGAATATCACCCATACCTAGTCCCAATAGTCCCACATAATGTTCCCACATATTCCAATGTTCCCGTGCACTCATACACACGTACAAACAAACAAACACACACACACACACACACACACACACACACCTTCTGATCTTTATCGTGGCGACATGCATGTGTGAAATGCTATAGTGAGGCGGATCCTCATGTACCCGCCACGTGCGAGGTAGGTTACGACAACGTGCAAACCCAGTTCAAATTGTGGGAACCCTCATAAAAACCTTATATGCTCAAGAACCCCTACTCCCACGTCCTCTCTTCCTCCCCTCCCTTCCCTGGAAAAAAAAAAATAATAATAAATGTGTCAACCAGCATAGAATGCTTTCAGTTGTGTCGTGATCCGTAAACGAGCACAATTAATTGTCATTGTCGACCCTGAGGAAGACGTATGTATTCGTCGAAAATTTGGTCTGAATAAATAGCACTGTTGCACTAAAATGCATTACTATCCTACTTCGTCATCTTTTCTGTACTGGTACCAACACGCGGACTACAAGTATCATTATATATGATATATTTATACATACACCTTGTATTCCGACATGCATGATTTTAAAGGGATAGTATAGTATTGGTTGAGGTAAAGGTTCAGTTTTTAACTTTTTGCGAGATACATACAAACCACTTTATGAAATGTTAAAGAGCATACAATTCTAAGAGGAATTCAAAGTTTATTTGATGAAAAGCAGTTCAAAATGGATGAGATATACAAAAACAAAGTAAAACAAAGTAATCCTAATAATCCTGATGAAAGGTGGGTCCCACCTTTTATTATGATCGCTTTGTTTTGAATATCTCAGCCATTTCAAAACCAATTTTCATCAAAAAAAAACAAAAAACTTTGAATTCCTCGTAGAATTTTATGCTCTTTTACATTTCATAAGAGGTTTTTCATTATCTTTAAAAAAAATCGTCATCAAAAACCTTTAGAAACCTGAAGTCCTATCTCAACACAAACCGTACCATCCATTTATGATTACACAAATGTACTTTCGGAGATAGGTTATCACCACTGACAGGCTGTTTACTGTAATATGTTCATCTTTTCGGGATATGCCCTTAAACAAAAGAGAGAGAGAGAGAGAAAAAAAAAACAAGTAAAATTTCCGAATTCCTCGTCCACTCATGCCAATCCTTTTCATGATGTGTGATAATGGTAACATTGATTTCTTTGATTTTGTGTGTAGTTTCATGTAGTCATTATTCGTTCTCTTATGTATTTTTGAGGGTCCCATATCGTACAAGCTTGGCTTTTTAGCGGGACCCTCCATTTCCATTCTCATCCTTGTGCTATGCATATGTATATACCTTAAAAATGCAATTATGTTGTTACTCATGATCACATGTATTTTGTTAATTTACGTTTTTTGAAATTATTACAAATATGTTCTGTTAATGCATTGTATATAATTTTCCCTGTTTATTTACAAATGGGAATGAAAATAAAGTTGAAAGCTGAAAGTAAAAGTTGAACATTCCGATGGTGTTCCGATACCAGCATGAAGTGAAAACTCGTGCATTTTGAGATGAAATGTACTGAAATGAAAAGCAAAGCGTGAAAGGAACAATGGGGATTAAAACTGACAATGATTATGAATTTTTTTTTAATAAAATGGAATTCAATTACTTTTGTTTTTATTCTCTAATCAGCGTGATAATATAGTACTATTCGAATTGGAGTCACTTCTGCTTATGTCACTGTCTGTGTAATCAGTGCGAACGTGTGAGTAGGCATTGGTAGGTAATAATGTTTACAGGGCGGAGCTGTCCTATGGGGATATTCGTTGAAACATAAACTGGTATATATATATATATTTCTCTATTATTCAGATGGCAGATCATATGTGATCATCTTTCTCTTGCTACCATGCAGGATTTAATCAGGTCTTTAAGTTTTGTATCGAGTTACAATTAGTGAATGTTATGAATTAGTGCTTCTTTCACAGTTATTTTAAAGTAGCAACTGACAACGCCTATTATTACCTTGACACAATTATCAACGGGAAAATGCCACATGGTAAAATGCCTTGCTATAATTCTGCCTGTGCAACGAAAACAAACTTTAAAAAAAAAGAGAAAGAAAAAGAAATCAAAGTGAACATTCAGATCACATGAATTACTTCATTTAAAAAGTCAGGCGACCGTTGTTTGTGATCAGTGTCACGTCTATCTTATTTGGTTTATTCCAAATCCCTTCTTCCGTCATGTAATGCTAGCATCAATTGGGAAATTTCTGAAAGCCTAATCATGCTAATAGTCCTGATCGTCATAGTAATGGGAATATTTCATTTAGTGCCCCATAGTCACGTAAAGTCAATCATTCATGTTCATGTCTCGACAAGATGTGTTCAGGCTTCCGATATCTGACACGGGATCCATGATACGGTAATTATTCACAGCGACTGTACATACTTCCATCTATGTTGCCGATAAAGAGAAATGACACCCGAACATGTTGTTTCATGGCACTGGCGTTTCTATCCCATGACTCTTGAATACGAAATTAGGAAATAATTATTGGAAACTGAAAATTACTTGAAAGTGAAGCCTTGTGAAAGTCGTTACAACATCTCATCTTCCCCATACTTTCCCCTCAGACAAGGGGAATCGTTCCCTATCTTTCTTTTTTTTCTGTCGTGTGACCAGGATTTATAGATGTTTGTGTGGAAACAGCTGACTTCCTTCAGAAGAAAATTGACATCATTTCATACCCCGCTTAATGGTGCGGAGGCAAGACTACCATGTGCGCTTTTTTTTTCAATCCTTATAGCTAAAAGAACCAATGCCAATTCTCATTCAGTATGTATAATGGTATCATTTTGAATCTTCAGAAAAATAAATCGATGTATTGTAATGCTGTTATTCGTGTATTATGTCTCATTGAACATCATATTGTTTGATTAGTCATGCTGTTTGATTAGTATTAATGATTGGTGGAAAGATCAGACATCAGAACTGCACAGACACACACACAAAAAAAAAACACTTATGGTGCTTTAATATAGTGACAGGAGAAGCCGCAGATTAAAGGGATGGTATCGTATTGGTGGAGACTAGAGGATTGGGCTTTTAACTTTTCGCGAGATACCAGGAAATCACTTATGAAATAATAAAGAGCATACAATTTTAAGAGGAATTCAAAGTTTATTAGATGAAAATCGGTTTTTGCAATGGCTGAGACATCCAAAAACAAAGTAAATCAAAGCGATCGTAACAAAAGGTGGATCCCACCTTTTACTAGGATCGCTCTGTTTTTGGATATTTCAGCAATTTCAAAACCAATTTTAATCAAATGAACGTTGAATCTCTCCCTGGAATTACATGCTCTTTCACATTTCATAAGAGGTTTCTCATTATCTCGCCAAAGAATGTTAGAAACCTGAAGTTAGGTCTCAACCAAAACTATACAATTCCTTTAAAAAGGTAGAATTTGGCGAGGTGAATCAGTCAGATATAGCGTATCTGCCTTGCACTTAAATGGCTAGGGTTCGAAGCCTAGTGGGTTTTCTTGAGTGTCATTTCCTCTAGTAAGAGACGATTAAGCACTCTGTCCTACCGACATAAAATAGAGGTTCTGTGTGTGAGAGAGTCACGACTCATGTACGTAAAAGATAACGCTTCATTCATTATTAATTTTGCTAAGAGCAGGGTATATAATTACCCGGTAAAAGGGTTCGCCCAACAACCGAGGCCTATACATGATACGTACAATACCGGTTCCCATGGAATACCAGCAGCACTTTTGTAGCGAATATGGGTTATAGCATGCCATCTTGACTTATATCTTCATTGACAAAAAAGAAAAGAAAAAGAAACTATTTATTTCTTCCCTTATTTACTTACATATCTATCTATATATTAATTGATTGCATATCTATCTACTAATCAATCAATTAATTAATTGATTAATCAATTCACTCACTTATTCATTTATTCATTCAACTATCCATCCATCCGTCCATCCTTCTTTCCATCCATTCTTTATCCATTTATTCGTTTCAGCAAACTCACAAAAACCAGACGTAAATTACTGAAGTCACGGAAATTTAAAGCTTCGCTGTTTTCATCTAATAGTGGTATTAGTCGACAATTATTTATTTTGGTTTGGTTTGGTTTGGTTTATTTCTGCATTTTCTTTCTCCAAATATTATAACAAATGAAAACAAAGTGATACAGAGTATGCAAAAAAAGGAGAGTATGACATAGAAATCAATATAATAAATGTCAATTTCATAACAACATCAGTTTGTAATAACATACGAATCAAAGCAACATGTTAAGGCATACTGTACTTATACATGTATATGAACAAAGGAGAAATCAGTACAGGGGACCGTCATCATAATCAGAGCTTGACGGGGATGAGGCCCTATCTTAAATATAGCACCAATAAACCTACTATAAAACTCTTAATCTTAACGTTATACACCAAACACATTTTGCTTTAAGAAAAAAAAAACAGCAACAAGAACAACGGAAAAGAAAAAAAAAAGAATCAATGATGCCATGTTTATAGATCTGTTACATGTCAATTTCAGTCTCCCGAAGGGTATTACATACATCTGCAGAACATATGCGGCACCGGTAGCAAACAAAATGCAATAAATCCATAGCTATACAACAATTCAAATCTGCACATGGGAAAGACAGCTAGACTGATGATGTAAAAAGCAATAACCAAGATCAGCATTGTATAACGTAGAGTACCAGCAGCTGCAAAAAATATCTGACCTTGAATAAATTTACTAGAACGAGCATCAAGTATATTTTGATTAGATACAATACTCTTAATGATATAACATGCACTCAGAAAAAAGAAATCATAATTATGAAATTCATAGCAAACTTTTTCAAGTTTATGTGCTTAAAACTATTGATGGAATATGAGAACGATTACAGATCATTGAGAAAGTGCAATTATGTCACTGGAGCTGGAGAAACTTATATACCAGTTGTAACAAGGCGCTAAAAATAAGTAGTTGCACGCTTACATAAACAGTAGGACTGCATGTTACAATCATGATGGAGCAATTATTGTACATGTTTCTAACTCAATCCAATTATCCAAAGTAGCAGTAGCAAAAGCAGAAGCAGCTACTGACCCGTAACAACTTTCACTGGATATAATGTCATCTATACACCAATTTAAAGGAAATACAAGATATTGATGTTCGACATAGGGACGTAGATGCTTGTGCGTATCCAAACATTATGTATAGTGTGTGAAACATGAACGTCAGTCTGTAAAAGCATATGTTCCGGTGTCAATATGTTAATGCAATAACTAAAGAGTACCCGGTAGGCTATTTTTCATTATTATATGTTCGCAAGGGTTATTAAAGAAAATTAAGTAATATTCTATATTATTATTATTATATATATTATATTATATTATTAATTCTATGATGTATCATTTCTAGCACAAAATACATCTGAAATCAAAGGAGAACACAGAAATTAAGAAAAATGCAAATTTGCTTAAGTTAGAAACAGCCATTGAATACCAATTCACAGAGAGATCTAAAGTATTTCATTAATTGTCAAGAATTACCCACAAGAAGAAGAGAAGAAGAAGAAGAAGAAAAATCATAGTTACCGGTATTTTCAGTCTATACTGCTTGTGAAATATTAGATCATTGTTTTTATCGCCAATCCTTTATCGCCAATTCATATCTTGAACTCGGATAATTATGACTCTCTTTCCATGTTTATCTCAGTCTTTCTTTGTTTCCGTCTCTCCATAATGTGTGTATGTGTGTGTGTGTGTGTGTGTGTTTGTGTGTGTGTGTTTGTGTGTGTGTGTGTGTGTTGAAATGTTCAACATAATGCTATAAATGCAGGTAAACAAAGAAATAATCATACCAGTTTAAAGAAATATTAATGCCAGCTTAGGGAAATATTTCTCTCAGGTTAAAGAAATGTTCATGCCAGTATAAAGAAATAATTGCCTACGCAAATGATAGTGACATAGAGTAAAATGTAGACCTCTTGGCCAGTGATCTATTAGTTTCAGGAGAAGTGAACATAATGGATACTGAAAACAAAAATGGATAGATGGAGCGGAAACCGGTGGAAACAAATCTTTTGCGAGCGTTGAGACCTATAGCTATAGGCCTAGTTTGTTTTATAACTTTATAACTAATTTCTCATGTAAGTACACATAGTCATAATCATTTGAATGTTGACGCGAGATGTCTACGATTTTGAGCCATTGCCATTAATGAAATCTTTATGTTTTTGTATTAAAACTGATCAAGACGCATTAATGGGTAAAATATAAGCATAATTTTGTGTAAAACTTGTATTATCTGTATGTGGGACTAATATGGGTACTATACTGACAAGAATAAGCATAACTGCTTGCACCCACACCCTCCCCAATCCCTACCTCCACGACAAGCACACGCAAAACATACATTATACCATCATATAGGCAACAAGCGACCTGATAAAACAAGGTTGAGGGTGAGGGTATTTTGCCCAGCAAGTCCATTGCATTCTTGCGTTTGAAAGCTTCCGGCAGTAATTTGCTGGTAAGTTAACTCCGACGGAATGTAAGGGCAAGAGAAAGACTGAAAAAAAAAAGAGTGAGCAAGAACAGTATAGGCAGATATGGTAAAGAAGAGCAAGAAAACGTAAGTCCTACAGTCAAATATAGTTATAAAACCAAGCAAACCAAGCCAAACATTCCCCGAAACAGTTGTGTGTGAGTGTTTGTGTTTGTGTTTGTGTACGGATATTGATTGTGTGTTGTTGTTTTGTGTTTTTTTTTTCTCTCGCTCTCTTTTCTCCCTTTTGGGATTGAGATGGGAGGGGTTACTATAGTTCGAGCGTGTATGCAATTCTTATAATGATAATAATAATAATACAGTACATTTATAAGGCGCTTAATACAGATGTTTCTAAGCGCACATCGCAATTCTTGCAATGTGTATGGAGAGTATAATGTAATGTGCTAGGTAAGGTCTGCACACGAACATGCGTGTATCCAGGGAGGTGGTAGGACAATAATGAGAGGAAGGATTCAAGTATACCAATATGGATTTTTTTTTTCCTTTTAAACATAATCTGGGTCTTCATTGCTTTCGTGGAACTCCGCGACTGAACTCAAGGAGGTGCAGGACACGCCTATGAAGACGAAGGTCTTTAGGATACTTGAGGAGCTTCCAGAACAGCGGATATTCCACTCAATTTTACAGTTAATGCACGGTAATAGTAATAGTTACACCTGTCCATATCCAATCAATTAATCGATATATATATATATATATACATATATATATATATATATATATATATATATATATATATATATATATAAAACATGCGTCTTTTCAAAATAGTTTCACCTCCATGAAACAAACGTGACGGAATATCATAAATATCACAAATAACATCTGAAAACTATCATATTGTATATTGAATAAGATATTTGTGTTGGAGGGAAGTGTTACAGTAAAGATTCTATTCTATCAGCTGTAAAATCAAAACAACTGTTAAAAAGTTGTAAAGAAACATATATAACGCCCGCCGGTTTCCTAACACGGTTTCTTAACACATAATTATCATTGCTTATCTAATTTTACTACACAGAAGCTACTCTTATAAAAAGTAATGTGTATACAAGACTTAGTAGATATAAGAAACTGTGTGCTTACATAACATATGGAGACATCCCCCCCCCAAAAAAAAAAAAAAAAAAAATCGATACTGTTATGACATCAGTGACCGTAGGAAGGATACCAAGAGTCTTACGTCGATCTGCCTCTGACACACGTGACAAGAAATTGTGTAACCATGGTGCCAGACGTGGGGCAGAATTACAAGAAAAAGATGGTAGTAAGGATCACTGTACACCAAAGCTTGACTGTCTCTGGACTATCAATCAGTCATTGACCTTACTTTTCATTCCACCCCACGCCTCCCCCCCCCCCCAAAAAAAAAGACCTACATCAAACCAACTTTTCTTTTAGTGATCCTTCAGCAATACATATATCAATATTGCATGAAATCAGTTCACTTTTGCATTAAACTCAGGGTATAGGTTCGTAGCGTTCTAGACAATACCGTCTGCTTCCCGTCATCAGAAGACCGTAGTCCTATAGTTTATTTCGTTGCTTAGAGGGAACTACTAGTACTAAAAGAGTTAAAATTCATTTAAAGCCACTGTTTACCATTGGGAGCAGTGATTAAAAAAGACATGTTCGAGTTATCACTTATTTTGAGGCACATGGTGTAGGTCAGTTGTATCACACACAAAAAAAAAACCAACAACAACCCTACCATTGCAATAAAGCCTAAAACATAAATAGATATCATAATTTTTCTCAATAAACCATAACTGTAGACGGTTTATTCTAGAAGTAATTTTGATAAAACCATTGTTCACTTTCTGTGTATTTCACAATACTTAACACTGACTATACTGATCAACATATTTACATGGGTTGTTCCTCTCCCTGAGTTAAATTTTAAAACTAATTTGAAGCACTATAGCGAGGTTTTGTTTCATCTGCAATTTAATGATAGATAATGTCTTTAAAGGCGAAAGTATGCCCTGAAACACTTGGGCTCCATTTATAGGCGGTTAATTGGCAACCTGATCATGTGCAATATCAACTGTTCTCTGCAGTTGTGGGTACTTTAAGAGTGAACTCTCATTGTTACACGATAGAGCATTTGCTATTTAACAGCAGAACGACGTAATATACGATCCGGCAGTATACGACCGTGAATATCTGGATGCTGTAATATTTTTACTTTCTGAATTGTTACTGCATGACTTGTGTCCTTTTTTTTCTCATGGACCTTGCGCTGAGCAATGCTAAGCAAGATATATGGTTGAGGGAAAGTTATGATTATACAGTCATATGGCCACATTCACCGTAACTAATAATTAACGCCAACATCTGAAAGAACAAGAAAATGTGCACGAGCACTATGTGGCAACACATCTGCCAGCTGTACATCACATGCACAAACACGTTGTTATTGCATAAATTTTTAGTTCCTTAAGAATTCGCCATGATATCATACAACTTTGAAAACGAAAAGAATAGTCAGGAGAAAAACTGTGTTGGAAAAACACAATTATGTTTCACGCGATTGAACGGGAAAAGAAAATCCGGCTTCTTGGATACTATAATCATGATTGCAATATTTTAGTGTGTTGGGTCAAATTATGTCTGACACTTAAACGAGGAGAAAATGACACGGTAAGAATTTTGGTATTCCCCACACGAGACTGTGACGGAAAAATCCAAGTAACTCTAGATAAGCAGTTGTACATGCGGTAGTATGAGGGCAGCAGTCCAAAGAACATGTAACGCTTTGTGATGAATATTCATTGGCACGGCGCCGCTTTCCTCAATGAAACCAACCAGCAAAAAAACAAAATCCAGAAGTTACTGTATGTCAGATGCAAACGCCAGTGAGCTTCCACTTTGTTTCAGAAAGCCGCCTTTTGATTGGACCACATACTTCCCATTTCCCGGGATTAAGGAGTGCCGTCGTGAATATTCATGAGCTATTCACTGCTCCTTGCTCTCATCTTTGGGTGGAAACTGGAATATAAAGGGGGCTGTAGAACGCTGAAGCAAGAGTCGTCTTGAATATCTTTGCTTGGACCAAGCTAGGACCATCACTCTTTTCCGTTTCTGATCCCAGTACTGGATTCCAGTGGTGAGTTCCCGTTCTCGGTGCTTGAAAGACCAGAACCAGGCCACTCCCGGAGATACAGAAGCGGACGACGCACACAGTAAGTTATTCTTTCTCAATCTTTCTAGCATTTTTTTATTTTGAGTGTTAAATCGTCAGTTGATTTTTTTTTTTCTTTTGCATCCCTTCGGTATTTACTATTACTCATTAGTTTGCTGGTGTTTGTATAAATGTTATGGGAACAAAATAATTCAAAGGTTGTTTAAATCAGCTAACCAAAACTAATATGAATATTTGGCATTGTATGTAATTCTTTAATCGCCTCGGACTGGTTTCTTCATTGTTTTTCATTTTGATTGCCTTCAGGAAAGTCTTGAGAATATTTTAAAAACGAAGATACTTTTCTGTTGGTCTGAATACGCTTGGGGAATTCCTATTATCAGCTCAATTCAATTCAACTTATTTCATTCATTTTACTTCAAGTCAGTTCAGTTCAGTTATCAATCTAGAGGAGTAACCCCAATGATACACTCAGCTTTATCCAAAATGTTCTCACTTACGAATGTCATTAGTACATGTACCCGCATCTGTGCTCAGGTAGGGCAAACAAGAAACTGCTACATGCAAACTTTTCGTTTTGAAATTGAGTAACTAACCCCCCCCCCCCCCCCAAAAAAAAAAAAATAATAATAATGATAATAATAAGACAAGACCCAGACGACAGGCTTGATTAGAATTATTGACGTCAAGTGTCATGTAGGTATTAACCAGATCATAAGATTGTGATCTGGAGTTCTCTGGATAGCAAGACCAAGGACTCATGAGATGATCTGAGGAAGGAGCAATGTAGAATTGAAACGGTGAAAAGCCTTTACCGCGTCAGGATTTTCTTTCATTTCTTTATTTTTTCAATATAATTATCTAGGCCTACATTTCTCTCTTTGTACAAGAAAGTGATGTTTTGAAATTGGGTAACTTTCATTCTTTAAATCATTTTTGCTTTGCTTGCTTTTGATCTATTTTTTAAAAATGAAAAAAAAAATATCGTGGCTGCTCCTTGGCTTCGCATCTGGAGAGTTCACAGATAAAAAGATGTAAATGAATCATAGGGGTAGGAGTAGTAGAGAAATATTCATATTTATCAATAATATGTGATATCCAGGGTATTTTTAGCCGGTTTTTTTTTTTTTATTTCTTGTCCACTAAGTATTTAATAATCCATCCACTTCAAGTATAATAACCCATCTTGATCTGCACATTTTCTTGTCTAATGTTGATACATGTCGACTGCTCTTATGATTTGATGGAACACCTTATACCTATTCCATCTAATAGTTTCACATATATCTATGCATGTAATCATCAAATATATTTTGCATAGTTTATCATGTATATCATGTGATTTTACATATCCTGTATAATTTTATAACATGTGATGTAAGGCATACGGTTGAATCTATTCGCATTGAACAGCGTCTTAAAAATACTATTTTAGAATGAGATGGTGGACCCATCCATTTTTTTTTAATACTCTGAAATTCTTCGGGGTCGTTGGATATTGTTTTCAATATTTCTATGGTTGACAGTTCCAAAGTTAAAAACGTTGTGACCTGTTTAAGTGTCGATTGGTATCGCGTTTATAGTGTGAAAACAAAGGATATTTCCTGAGGGATCGAAACATCTTTAGTCAGCCCATCGAAACCAGCTCTGTGGTTATCAATTCATCCCGTGATAATGTCAATTATCGCCATATCCTTGTTTCTTGTGCCTTTTTTGCGCAAGTTCACACCGAACAGCTGATCGAGCGGGACATTCCCCGAACAAACTCCAGCATGATTAAAATGAAAGTAATTGTGTCATTGATTTGCCATCGCTGGTTCGTCGTCTGACCAAAGAGCTATAAGGGGGTATTTCGCCGAACGGTGAATGTTTGCGAACGTAGAAAATCTTAGGTTTCTTCAGAATTCGTAAACAGGGGTAATCAAAAGTTCGTAAACAGTTGCAATCAAATTCGCAAACATATTTTTTCCGTGTCTCAAAGAAATTTTGAACATGTTCAAAATATTGAGACATCATCCGCTTCACGAACAAGGAACAAATTGAACAATAAATTAAATAAAAGAGTAAAAATCTTAAAGAATGTTCAATACAGATACTTTCATCTTAATTCCAACCAACTTTCAAACGAAAAGTTAGAAGTAAATGGAGAGAGGCCGTGTAAACAACACACGCAATGTGTATACTCTCTATCGCAAGCATTTTTTTTTTGCATTTTTTTTTTCAATTTTATACAAATTACATGTAGTAAAGGATGGGAATGGAAATGGAGGGTCCCATTAAAAACCTGCCTACAACGTAACTCAATGGTGTAACTCGGTTTCTAACCTGCACTTGTCATGCTGGTTCGTGACTTTTTTTTTCAACGCGTATCCGGTTCATATCATTTGTGGCTTGGGTTGCTAGGTGCTCTCCCATAGATCGATAATTCTATAGAGAAAGTGATAAGGCAAACTAAACTAAGTCTATGAGTATCACGAGTTGTCGACCCACTGATTGTACATTTTTCTCTTCCTGTCTGTTTGTTTTGTATGTGTCTGTCTGACTGTCTGTCTCCCTCTGAGTATATGTTTGTGTGTGCGGGTCTATGTTCCTTGGGTATCCAATAGTATATGTGTGTTCCTTTTTTTCGCCCGATCTTCATAAATGGTCAGAAAATAGGAACATGTTTTGTTTGGAGTGGTGTCACGTTTTCTAGGATGAGTTCAAACGCGGGGCAAAAGATATAAAGTTGTTTAACTGCCCCCTCTTTTCCGGTCGCAAGAATTCTCCAGACTAAAAAAAAAAAAAAAAAAAAAAAAAAAAAGTGATGATGATTTAAATCAAAAATGTAAAAGTGACGGCACCCTCTCCATAATGACGGTTCCGCTTCCCTTGCCCGAGTGGAAAGATTGACAAGCAAAATGACAGAAGTGACGTAAACTTGATTCGCACACGACCTGTTCACGTTGACTGAAAGCTGCCCCCACAGAGGGAGAAAATAGATAGTGGAGGGAACAGGCATATTCATCTCTTTCTTCTTCTTTTTTTTTTCTCTCTCTCTATTGTTTGAGGCATAAATACCAGCACCCTGTTACATGAGCCATTCCCCGGAAACGTCTCTTCAAAGACCAAGAGAATGCCTGTTGCTGTTGTTGTTTTTCTTTTTTGCTTAATGTACATAGAAAATAATTATTTAAAGGTTACAATAAAGTTAAAATACCATAATATGGTGAAATTATACGGGTATAGTTTGCGAGACATACTGGTTCCTCCGGGCCAGGGATCGCTTACACAAGATGCTGGTGCCAACAAATTTGAGCATTCCTCGGATATCTTCAATGACGGTAATGGGTAGTGGGCGTATTCCCGAGTCGTCTATTTCATGTGGTGTCGCATCATTATCTTCTGGATGTGAGAATGGCTTACAAACTCTGAAGTGATATTGTTCTGAAATTTCCCGAAATAATGAATGCATAGCACCGTATAAAGAAGTGCATCTACAATGTTCCTTCCCATGCTCTATATAGCGGATGATTTTAAAATGATCTGTGTAAAAGAGAGAAAGAAAAAACTCTTTCCGTGCGAAAAGTAAAAAAAGAAAAAAAAAATGTGCACAATTTCACACACATACCTATGGGTTGTGAATTAACGTGGTACGAAGAGAGTTTATGTTGCAAAGCACATGCGCGCGCTCGTCCGCGCTCGCATACGTGTTCGTTTGCGTGTTTGTTTGCTTGTTTTTTCTTCTTCTTTTTTTTGGGGGGCTCTTAGAACACTGAATTAGTGATACTTGCATAGTTAAAAAGACGTGATATTAGATGGGGGAGTAGCCTCTCTCGACAACCTCCACCTAATAGCCCAGCTGTAATGAAATTGCCTTTTTAAGTTTATAAAATAAAAGAGAAAGAACCATGAGCTTGTCAATATACAACCCCCTTTTTTTAGCTTAATCTCGACTATCAGTAAGTCTTTCAAATTATTCATTATGTGTACCAACAATTACATATTGGTTCGCACGAGGCACAGTAATCTTCCCAAGAATATTGTTCTAAAAGGCGACATTATCATTTCATCTCTTTATAAAATGATCTTCCTTTTCAGAATATAAAGCGGAGTGATGACTTTATCGTTGTTGGGTTTTTTTTTTAATCAATTCAAAATTTTGTTTCATTTTTCAACGAGAACATAGAAATTAACTTTCTCTGGTAACAGATAATAAAGTTTCATAAGCAAAAGAAAGCAAACTGAGAAGAGTATATAATAATTGTGGAACCTTATAGTAAATATACATTGTCATGGAAACTGAAGTGATGAAAATGAAATAACGACACGGTGACTACGAAAAACGAAGGGGCCCACTAAAAAGACAAAGCTTATAGAATGTCAGCCTCTCAGGTAGAGAACGTCAATAGAAAAATAAGATAATTGACAAGGAGAAATAAAAAAAAATCATCGCTGGTCTTCACGTTACAAAAGATATTAGGTCAATTTCGATACCTTTTTAATATCATTTTTTTCACTTTTGTTAAGAAAATTATTATTTCTTGTCCATATGTGTAGTTTCTTGAGAAGCAATCAATATGATGTTAGCTTTAAGTGCATTCGTTTATCATTTAGATATCTCTATGTTATGCATGCACATACATCAACAAATGTCAACTTAATATAGTGCTTTATTTTAAGTTTTTGATAATGTAAATGGAATCTTAAGTGATCCTTGAACGCTGAAAATAAAATGCTGAGATAAACAAATGTCTTTCTGTAATGACTTGTTCTTTGCAGTTTCGTGGAGAAATCAGCATCAGCTCCGAAAACCAGGAAACAAAACGGCGCAGAAAAAACAAGATGGGAAGTAACAAAACAAGCTGGGGCTATTTCCCCATTGCTGTCGTGGGCATCGGTGAGTAGAAACCCTTGGATTAAGTTCCTCGAAAATGATGATAACTATTATAATATTAAAGGCATAATTTACCATTTGTAGATGAAACAAAAACCCAGCATTGGTGCTTTAGAATAGTTCTAAAACGACAGTTAGGGAGAGAAACAACCACTGTAAAAAATTTGAATTCGTATAATCGATGTTAAGTGTTGTTGAATACACAAAATGTGAACAATAGTTATAATAAAAAGTTTCCAGACGAAACCGTCGACAATTACGGTTTATTGAGAAAAACACTGACATCTCCTTATATTTTAGGCTTTATTGAAAAAGTGTTATATGTTAGGATATTTTGTGATACAGCAGACCTACACATATGCATCAATGTGATATTTTGAACATTTTTGAAATCACTGCTCCGAGAGGTAAATTGGACCTTTAACAAGCAGCAACAGTGACAACGATGATGAAGGAAGTGATGATAGTTAATAATGAAAATATGGAACGACCATCATCTTCATGATATTGATAATGATGGTGACGATGATGATAGTGCTGTTGTTGATAGCGCTTAACGATGATAGAACAGTTACCGTTCCACGACGTTCACACAATCTAGGAGTAGTGGCGAAATACTTCGAAAACCAGCACCCCTTAGAATTGTTTGAACAAAGGTTCTTGAAATCTGAAGTCGTTGAAATTTTACAATATGACTGTCATGCAGATCGTTTCACTTCATACTGTATATTGATGATGACTTATCTTTACATTTCTAAAACGGTCAAAAAATAGCGCTGACAAATAAGGACAGAGAATAAAGATAACTAAGCTGCAGATTTCATTACAATCCCCTCATCACAACGCGTTAAAAACCCTAACAAACAATCGAATTCAAATTCATGAAATCATTAATCAAACAAACAATCGAATATGTATTTGTTGTGGTTCTGATTTTTTTTTCTCACTCTCTTTGAATTTTTTTTATCATTGCATGAGTCTCTTTTCGCACACGCCTCATCTCATTCAAAACCGCATGTATCTTTTGTGTAGTGAGTTTAGGTATCATGTATTCATATTTTCTGTTGATATTTTTTTTTTGTAATTTCAGTTGTTGTTTTCTTAAGGAGAATGTCAACTAGGGCACAGTCACATGCACTTATTTAATGACTATTGTTATTGTTGTTGCCGTTTCTTTGACTGCTCGATACAATTATCACTATTTCCTATCTCTTCACCCCCTCTTAGTGCCACACTACCATACCTGTCATGACATTGCATGATAAGTTACCCTACATGATACCTTTTAAGGCAACGATATCAATAAAACGTTAACGATGCTAGGCTTATTTAAAGAGGAAGGATTTTTAATGGTAATCAAATAATAATGTTCCTAAATCTACCAGCAACTGTCTTTAACATGAGGAAAATATCGTGCTGCAATATCATGAAATTGCTGCCATTAAATATATGCTCCTCCGAGAGTTTATTAGCTGTACTTCCTTAGTCTCTCTCCCATCCCTCCTCTGCTCCCTGCCCATACACCATCTTCGACTTTTCTGCCCTTCTTGTCCTATCCTCTGAAATCAGTTTTCTCTTTTCATGCATCTGTCATTAACTTCAAAGTTGTTGTTTTTTTCTTCTTCTCTACCCCTGAGTCACTGTGCCCATACATATATATCTCAAAATCGAGTGAGTCCTACCTCGTTTGTTAGTGTGGGGGTGTGGACGTGTGCATGCTTTTCTATATTGAATTGCATGGTCCCCCTTTTGCATCGTATCATAAATATTTCAACTTATTTCAACTCTTCTGAACACAGAAGTGTGCAAGCTTGAAATTTAAGAAGGAATGTATATTATGATGATTTATCATCGTTTTGCTTTCAACCATAGGCACACGCCATGCCGGTGGAGCAAACACTACAGACGACTTCTGGAAAGTCCTCTTGGAGGGCAAGGAGTGCATCCAGGAAATCCCCGCCGACAGGTGGGTCATCGACAACTTCTACGATGAGGACCAGACCAGGCAGGGCAAGATGGTGACGCGTCGGTGCGGTCTCATCGAGGACATGGACGGCTTCGACAACCTCTTCTTCAAGATCTCCCCACGTGAGGCCGCCTCTCTCGACCCCCAACAGAGACATCTCCTCGAGGTCAACTACGAAGCCTTCGAAGATGCCGGCATCAACCCAGACCTACTGGGAGAGTCCTGTGGCGTCTTCGTTGGCATCGGAATGATGGACCACGCCATCCAGCTCGTGGATACGTCGACCACCGACGCCTACACACTGACCGGTATTGCCCACAGCGTTTCGGCCAATCGCATCTCCTACGCCTTCAACCTGAGAGGTCCGTCCTTTGCGGTAGACACGGCTTGTGCCAGTGGACTGACTGCTCTTCATTTGGCTTGCACCAGTCTGTGGAACAGAGAATGCAACATCGCCCTCATGTCGGCGTGTAACAACATCATGCTGCCAGACATCACTGTCGGGTTCAGCGCCCTCGGTGTTCTGTCCCCTGACGGCCGCTGCAGTCCATTCTCCAGCACTGCCAACGGATACGTCCGCAGCGAAGGGTGGGGCGCCCTCGTGTTGAAACCTCTTGACCAGGCCCTTGCAGACAATGACCACATCTACACCGTCATCCGCGGAAGCGCCATTGCCGCGAATGGAGCGTGTAACAGCTTAACCATGCCTTCTCCCCCTGCCCAAGAATTCGTCATGAAGGAAGCCTACGAGAAGTTTGGCATCAACATGGATGACGTGCACTTCGTGGAAGCCCACGGTACAGGTACCATGGTTGGGGACCCACTGGAGGCGGAAGCCATATCCCGTGCCTTCGCACGCAGCAGCGACAAACGCCTGAAAATCGGCTCCGTCAAGAGTAACTTTGGTCACACCGAAGTCGCCGCCGGAGTCACCGCTGCGATCAAGGTGGCCTTGATGATGGAGCACAGGGCGATCCCTCCGACCATCAACTTCGTCTCTCCAAACCCTCACATCAACCCAGACGAGATGAATCTGGAGATCGTGACAGACGTCCAACCATTCCCGACTGACGACAAGCACATCATCGGACTCAACTCCTTCGGGTTCGCCGGCGCTCTAGCTCACTGCATCTTCGAGGAAGCGCCAAAGATGAAAGCCAAGCAGCTGACAGCAGAGCAGACGTGCGGCTGGAAGTTTGGTGACAATGACACCGAGGGCCAGCCAATCGTCATTCCTCTTACGGCCAAGTCACCCGAAGCTCTGGCTGCCGTGGCGAAGCAGTGGCAGGATGTGAGTCTAGACCAGGACGCCCTCAGCGTCGTGTCTTGGCTTTCCACCCGACGCCGACTGCACGAGAACAGGCTGACCGTCATCTCAAGCTCCGGCAAGCAGTTCCGCGCTCAGATGAAAGAGTTCGTCGAAACAGGTAAGTGGACATTTTTCCTAAATCATCAGGCTGTCATCAGTACATTGCTTGAAACTATTGACATATCTTGTCATGCCATTTTAGTCCTTATCTTTCGGCCCTAGTTCATGTTTATGTATCGAGGAAAACGCAGAAATGAAGTAAGCAATTAAACAACGAACAAAAGAACCCCCATACAAAAATGCATATTTCATTTAAATGTAACACTTGTAAAATTCCACATTTCCACATGTGAGAAGGTCACGATCTACTTTAAACCGTTCTTGAGCTGTAGCCCTTCAAGCATGCTGTATGTATCGCTTTGTTTTACCATTTACACAGATTGCTTGCGATATATAACACGAACTCTTACATTATCTACTGCAAGCGATGTGTGATGACGACCAGATAAATGAAAGGTGAACGAAACAAGTTAAATCAAATTTAAAATGGGAAAGACATTGTTAATGGAAAGTCATTATTCTATTACTTTTGCTTTTTGTGTTTTTCCAGAGTTAAATTGAACTTATTTGTGAACTTTGACTGAAAGTTCATTCGTAAAGTCGAAAAGTTTTAAAACTTCAGGTATATTGTTTCACAGTTTCTCAAACAGATCTACATCCCAAAAATGTTGAGCTTTTCTATCATTATTGCACTTTTTACGATATTTCTGAGAGACTACGAATTCAGAATGTCTTTCTCACTTGGTTATCAATACTTCTGATACGAGAGGTCGGTCAAATGAGATAAGTGGTATTTCTTGTTTTGTTTTTGTTTTCAGGGAGTGCCGAGAATGCGACGACTAGCGCCATCTACTCATCGGAACCCAAGATCTGCGTGATCTTCCCCGGTCAGGGCCAGCAGTATAGCAACATGGGCAGACAGCTCTACAAGACCGAGCCCGTCTTCCGGCGCACCATCGACGAGTGTGACGCCATCTTCAAGAGGATCAGCGGCTGGTCCGTCCTGGAGGAGAAATGTAAGTCACCGGTCACGTTTTCCTTTGTGACTTTAGCAAAATGTATTAACCTCAATCCCACCATGAACAAGGGGTGTTACGGATGAAGATGGAACTTCTGTTCACCATTGAAGTCATGCTCAGCACCCCTGAGAATTAAGTTATGCACTTAACAGTAGGTGGTGCCCAGGTGCTTAGATAAGGAGTACATCAGTAATCAGGTCTAGAGCTCTCACAGCAGAAAAGGCTTCCGAGTTTATCACTTCACTCTCTCTTTAAATGTTCTGGCAACAATGAATGCGTGTGTCTTGAACTGGAGCAGCGAATCCAACTGCGGTGTAAAACTACATTTTTAACAACAATAAGTAGGAAAACACGCTGGAACACGCCTTGGCGGAGTACTTCATTTGAAAGCTCAAATACATCAAATCATAAGATAGAAAACTACCATGCGCAAACTTGGAAAAACATTACGTTTCAAGAGGAGCTGAATTTCTATCTTATTTCGATTTGCCCATTATGAGAACAGAAATACATGTTTATAACTGTGAATTATTCTTTGCTAAACTTGTCTGCTAAACAAATGAGAGGACTTCATTCGAAATTTTACGTTGAAATACAGCTTGCAATTCAACTAAACGTGGAATGTTTCCTTCGTCTCCAAATTTCATCTTGGCGCTGGAGCGGTGCCGAGCATGACTTGAGTGTATGACATCCTGTTATGCTGTAGAGCCTAAACATATGTTTGCATGAATTACGAAGAGTCACCTCCCCATCGATGCAACACCTCCTTAATGCCAATATCCTGTATGTAAGATTTAAGGACAGACAAATGCATGTGATATCTATTGTTTGGTGTGCTGATGAAAAGAAAGACAATCTCTCGTGTAAACGCATGAAAACAATCCAATGTGTTAAATTGATAGATATAATCTCTCTACTTGCTACTCTATGAAATGAGATATATAAAGGCCTGTGTGAAATGCATCGTATCGCGTTCATAATTAAAGGACAAATTCATCTTCATATACATGATGATTGATAAATGCAGTTATATTAGTAGAACACATGCGTAAAAGTTCGGGGGAAATCAGAGAATCCGTTCAAAAGTTAGGAATTTTTAAAGTTTCTGTGCAGCCACCGCTGTGTGAGAAGACTACTACAGTTGATGATGTCACATGCGTAGAACGATATACAGAAAAATATGAAGAGAATTCCACAAAATTTACTCTTTTTTGAAAATGAAAATACACATTCCCTCAGCTTGTGTAACTCTTGATTATATCGATATATGCTCAAGCTGATATCACTTCCCCTGCCTTCTGAAAGAGGCAGGTCATGTGCTCTTTTGTATGCCAGAAAAGTGAAAAATATTTTGAATCTTCTTTATATTTTCTTTATATCGTTCTACACATATGACATCACAGGCTGTGGTAGTCTTCACATCCAGTGATCGCGGAACTGAAACTTCAAAAATTCATCACTTTTGAACGGATTGTCCGATTTTACTCAAACTTTCACTAATGTGTTCTAATAATATTGCTGCATTCTCTCAATCCATATGTTAATGAAGTTGAATTTGTCGTTTAACGTTGATGACTATATTACACTTTATTATCGAATAAAAAAAAAAAATATATATATATATATCTGTGTATACTACACATGCAAAACGTCTAGTAAATGAACGATTTCGGTCCTTTGGTAGGGTTCACTGGTATATGTTAGAATAATTCAAGAACTTTACCAAAGCAGCATCCACTATCAACTATGCAGTTGCTATGGGACAATATCAATGTGTATAAACATCACTGTAAAAGTATATTACTAGAAATTTCGTGTGATATGCATTACATAACCAATTGTTCTGGTATTACAATTCTGGTATTACGTGAAAAAAAAAAGGAAACTAAATAAGTGATGCCACAACATGATGCGAACTTAAAAACATTGTATAATATACTCTGTTGGCTCTCAATGACAAGCGCATATATCTAAAACCTGAAAAAGGAAGCTATTTTGACTTCAAATTAGCGCACTTTACTGAGTGTTTCATAATACACGAAAACGTCCCCTTGCAAATAATAATCTCTTGCCCAAAGAAACCGTGCCACTTGCAATATCATTCCACCGCTCTGATTTTGAAAGCGTGCGCATGCGATTGTTGTATCAAAGGGGTAATCTATAAACAGATTCCATCAAGTGTGTCGATGTTGTTTAAGAGATACTATTATGTTTTTTCCCTCTTTTGCAAGTCCTCCACTTGTTAAACAGCTTCTATGTGGATCGTGAATTGAAATTAATATTGCATTGATATAGACAACTTAAGTTTATTTTGTAATCAACTGTACATGTGAAAGTAATATTGCATTGATATAGACAACTTAAGTTCATTTTATAATCAACTGTTCATGTGAAAGAATGAGTAACTTTGAAATTCGAAGTACATTTTTTTAATGTCCGAATTTCTGTGCCGAGTTATACATATCCTTGGGTTGTTGTTGTTTTTTTTTGTGTGTGTGTGTCCCCCGTTACGTCTCTACATTTGCTTTTTTTTTCTTACTTGTCCGCAAAAACGCAATCCTTGTATTAATATTTCTTTTTTTCAGAGGATTAATTCGAACTGACAAACAAATTTATTCACGTGTTTGAATATATCTTTCACAATTCACAGCTCTGTTTGTCGAGCGTCCGAAGTCGGCCGACTACAACCCTGATGCATTCATCAACGATCTGGAAGTCTCTCAGCCGGCCATCCTCTTCATCCAGCTCGGTCTGTTCAACCTCTGGAGTCACTGGGGAGTCAAGCCTGCCTGCGTCGTCGGTCACAGCCTCGGGGAAGTGTCCGCTGCCTACGCGTGCGGAGGAATGACGCTGGAGGAAGCTGTGGAGACCATCTACATCAGGAGCATTGAGCAGGGCAAACTGAAAGGCACCGGCAGTATGGCTGCCTTGAGAATGACGCTGGAGGAGGCAAGAGAGTTGTGCAGCAAGCACGAGCGCCTCTACGTAGCTGCCATCAACGCACCTGGCGCAATCACCATTGCTGGCAACACGCAGGCCATCGAGCAGATTGCCGCCGATAACCCGACCATAGCCAAGCAGCTGCGTGTCCAGTGCGCCTTCCACACGCCCGACATGGACCCCACGGAGAAGACATTCAAAGCGAAAATGGAGAAAGTAGTCAAGACGCCGGCTGGAGTGCGAAACATACCATTCTACTCCACCCTGACTGGAGCCCGGTACGAGGGAGACTTCAAGACGGCGTACTGGTGGGACAACATCCGCAACGCTGTTGAATTCCAGTCAGCCATCGAGAACATTCTCCGTGATCTGGAATGCGACATGTTCCTTGAGTGTGCTGCATCTGCTACTCTCCTCTCATCCTGCAATCAGATCGCCAAGGGATCTGGCATCAAGATCCAGCTGACCACAGTCCCATCTGGGCAAAGAAATCAAGATGATCGCTTGTGCGCTCTGCGGGCTGTTAGTACCATGCACAACAATGGCGTGCCACTAGACTGGAAGAACATCACCCGTGACTCAGCCATTCACACCAAGCTTCCCTTGTACCCATGGCAGCACAAGCCCTTCATGCTCGAGCCAGAGTATCGCCGAAAGCGACGACTTGGTTTGGACGATCGCACATTCAAGGGACAGAACGGACAGCTGTGCTTGGAAACATTCCCGTTCCTCAATGACAGGCTGGTCAAAGAAAAGTTGGTGTTCCCAGAGGCAGGGTTTGTGGAGTACATGCTCGAGGCTTGCGGCTCTGGTAACGCCCTTCCCATCTTGAACAACGTCACCTTCGGCAACTCAATTGATTGGCCTGAGGAGAAGACGGTGACTGGAACAAAGAAGTCGACACTGAACCTGGACCTTGTCAGGGATGGCAACAAAATCGAAATCAGCTACAAAGGTGAGGTGCAGAGCTGCGCGGACATTGAAGAAGGCGTGGCGGACGATGCCAGCATTGCAGTCGGTGATGCTCTCCAGCGCTGTGCAGAGAAGAAGACTGCGGACGAGTTCTACGGATACCTACAGGACTTGGGTCATGAGTATGGACCAAAGTTCCGAGTCTTGACAGAAGTGCGTCGAGGCAAGGGGGAGAGCATTGGCTACCTTGAACCAGCCCAAGACAACAAGCAGATAATTCAGACGACCCATTTGGACGCCTGCTTCCAGCTTCTTACCTATGCGTTGGGAGCACGCTCAAGTCTGTACCAGGCAAGCCGAGTGGGAAGCATCAAGATGAACGTGCCATTACTACCTCCTGGGGAGCAACTCATCGCACATGCTTCCGTCAGTGACTGTGACAGCTATGCCCTGAGAGGTGACATCACAATTGCCCTGCCCAACGGAAAAGTCCTCGCAGAAATCAAAAACTGTGTGTGCACAAACACGAGTGGCACACAGACCAGCGTCGACATCAACAAATGTCTCTACAAGAGAGAGTGGCAAAATGTTGCAGCTCACTTGCCAGCAATCAAGGATGTCGCAAAGGTGTTTGAAAAGGACAGTCTCACAAAACTCTTCCCAGACTACATGGAAGCCATCACAAGGGCCGAAGAGGTCTACCACAACATGGGTGCCATCTGCTTGGCCTACATCAAGAATGGCTTGGACCAGGTGCCAGTCAAGGAGCGGTCTGATTACCTGGATCAACGCTACTACCGCCGACTTGAAAAACTGAAGACAGACACATCAGTTCCCCACATCAAGTACGAAGATATTCCAAGAGTCAGAGAGGAAATGCTCAAGAAAGTACCAGAAATGAAACAAGAGCTCAGCATGGCGACAAGTCTAGGTGAACACCTCCCAACCACACTTCGAAACCCGCAATCAGCGATGACGCTCCTCTTCAAACCAGAATGCATGGCGTCCTACTTCCTCGACTCTCTGACCACAACATTCTACTACAAGGCGACAGCAGAGGTTGTGCGACAGGCTGTACTGAAGGCACTGGAGACGAAGTCCACTGTACGGCTCCTGGAAGTTGGTGCTCGAATGGGCGGTCTCACACATCACATCCTTGAATTCCTGGAAGACCTTTGCCTGGAAGGGCGTGTTGAGTATGTCTTTACAGATCTCAGCGTTGCCTTCTTCCCGCATGCCCGTGATCACTTGGCTGAGTATCCATTTGTCAAGTACCAGCAGCTGGACATCGAGCAGGACGTCGAGGGTCAGGGCTTTGTTCCCGGATCTGTTGATATTTTGATTTGCCTGGACACTCTCCACTCAACAGGTGACATGGATGAGGCCATCTACTACATGCGAGAGCTCATCTGCGACAATGGATGGATGATTCTCATTGAGGCCACGACAATCAAGTTCATCGCAGAGCTCATCTTCGGTGCACTGCGTCTGTGTTGGGTGTTCGAGGACTTCAGAACAGAATGCTGCTGGATGGGCCAGAAAGAATGGAAGACGGCACTTGAAACGCATGGTTTCGATGATGTCGTTGGCCTGTCATCACCCAAAGAACTCTTCCATAGTGTGCTGATTGGACGCAAGGCCGGAGGTGATGATGCCTGCAAGAATCCCAAGGCCGCTCCTGTCACCACTTCCAAGCAGTGGCTTGTGGTATCTCATCCAGACAACGCCCAGTTCGTCAATGTTGTCAAGTCGTCTCTGTCTGGCACAGTAACTTCTGTCAGCTACGAGGAAATCATGAAGGCAGATCTGGGTAAGCTGAAGGAGGATGGTGCAGTCATGGAGGCAATATTTGTCTGGAATGTCGATCATGACAATGGCTTCAAGGTTCTTCTGCACTTCTTGCACCAGATTGGTGTGAACGTGGAGAACGTTTGCAAACTATGGATGGTCACCTTTGCAGCTACAACCGGGGAGAGGCCCATCAACTCAGCCGGCGCTGGAATGGTACATGCAGCAGCAAATGCATGTCAAATTCCATTCGTGACAATCGATATCCCAGAAGACGTGACAAATGGCGACAAGGTCTGGGCATCTTCGCTGACAAGCACCATCCTCGGCAACAAGAAGAGCGACATGGAACTGGTGGTCAAAGATGGTCTCTGCCTGGCACCAAGACTCTCCCGCATGCAGCTTCCCGAGATGAAGGTGACTGAAACTCCATACTGGCAAGTAACGAGAGATACAGATCCACTAAAGGCGCAATCTACCGTTGACGATCTGGGCATCGCCTACCAGGCTAACATGACTCCAGCTCCTGGAACAGTGCTTGTGAAGGTGTCTGCTGTCGGTATCAACAAGAAGGACATTGACCTTGCCCAGGGCACTGCCTCAAGTGATACAGACCATGCAGCATTTGGCACGGAATTCTGTGGTGTCGTGGAGAAGGTGGGACAGGGCGTTTCCAATGTGAAACCAAAGGACGAAGTTTTTGGTTTCGGAGATCACTGTCTTGCATCATACGCCATTGCTAGCGCTGAACTTGTCGTAAAGAAACCACAGAAAGTGAGTGCAGCCCAAGCAGCAGCAACAAGCTCATCCTTCGCAAGTGCTTACTATGCCTTAGTAGAGCGAGCCAACATCAGAAGTGGTGAGACGGTCCTCATCCAAGTCTCAGATCTGGGAATGCAGGCTGCAGCAGTGCAGATTGCCAAACAAGCCGGTGCAAAGATAATTTGCTCTACGGATAATACCAAAGAGAGAGCCGCTTTACAGAAGCTCGGAGCAACTGTTGTCCCATCACATTCCTCTCCATCGTTTGCCAGCGATGTCATGAGGGCAGCAGGTGAAGCCGGTGTCGATGTAGTGTTCAATTCTCTGCAAGGAAAGCAGCTGGAGAAGAGCATAGAACTACTCGCTGCAGGTGGCCGATTCTGCACTGTAACCGGTAATGACGACACAAACTTCAAACTCCAGATGCGTCTACTGCAGAACAACAGATCACTCATCCCTTGCAACATTGACAGCCTGACTCAACATCAGAAGCCGCTAGTTCAGCGAATCCTCCAGAAGGTATCCGGCTTGATGCAAGACGGCAAAGTCAAACCTCTAGATGTCCAGGTACGTCCAATCACCGACTACCCAACTGTGTTTGCTGATGCAGATATCACATCAAACGGCAAAGTTGTGATTGAGATCCCTGCATCTTTCAAGCCCAACAAGGTAATCTCCACCACCCAGCTTTTCAAAGAAAATGCAACCTACATTGTCACTGCAGCTGGCTCAGGGATCTCACAGATTGTCGCTCGGTGGATAGCCAACAATGGAGCGCGACACATAGCTATGTGCTACCTCAGCGAAGATGGAAAGTCCAGGGCGAGCAGAACGATTTCATACCTGACGAGCAAGGGCGTGACTGTCTACGAGTACTGCCACGATCTGCACGTGCGAGGACCCGAAGGAGGTGTTGCTAAAGTCCTAACAGGCCTGAAGGGAAAGAAAGCCCCCAGTGTCCGTGGCATCTTCTGTCTCGGTGGCTACCGCTTGCCCGGCAAAGAAACGATGTCAGACGTGACATACGACAGCCTTCAAAAGATGCTGTCCTCCAAGGTTCGTCCAGCGAAGTTGTTCCACATCATGACACAGAAGATGGAGATTGAGTTGGACTACTTCGTCACCCTTTCCAGTGACGACGTTGCATGGGGAAACCCATCCTCCCTCGCGAGCGTGACCGGGGACTCGTATCTGGAGTGCTTCGCAGTGAAGAGGCGCTCCGAGGGAAAGCCGGCTCTCAACTTGCAAGTGGGCGCTCTGCGCGGCATCGACGCATACGAATTTGGTGAGCAGACGACACTGCCGGTCAGCGACGGAGAACTCAGCCTGCACGTGGAAGAATTCTTGACGGTGCTCAGTAAACTCCTACAGTCACCGGACACCCCACCTTGCGTCTGCCTCACAAACCAGGTAATCATCTTCGTTAAATCACATATATTCCATCTTCTGAATTTCATAATGAATCGATCATCACTAAAGGACCTATGTAATGCAAAATCATGCTGACTTGAGTTGACACTGTAATGTCTCAGACATCTCGTTGTTTAAGGATAAAACGTAAACAAAACAAAAAATAAATGGAAGACAATGTACAAAACGTGGAAAAGATGCATCATTCATCAGATATTAAATTCGATGAATTTCGGTATCTGCTTATCAGTTTGGAGAAGCGCACATCCCACTCCGTTTGAATGTTCAATGATAGCATTTTGTGCAAAATGTAAATGTCCGCCTCAATTCCTCTTTCATTTTCCTCCCTTACACACACGCAAAATTGCGATGAAGCTTATTACAGTAAGTGTGGATCAAAGATCGACAGCGCCATGATTAATGCCTGAATTGTTGCTCGCCATCAGAGTACGTAGAGACAGTAAAATACTTCTTTAATGCTTGCTGGAGTGAAGGCATTCAGGGCATCGAAATATTGAATTGTCAGCTGCCAGCTAGGCCAATTCCATATTTTTCCGTGTTACTTCCCCTATTTTGCTATAAGTCAAGGAATATTCATATTCTAAGTATCAAAGTTTGCACACTTTCCTTCGTACAATAAATTTATAGAAACTTAGATAATTTTTGACATTTTACATTGTTTTCTCATTATGCTCTTTCGCTCATTGTCTAATTCTGGATTACAGGACTGGGAGGCACTCTTGAAGTTCAGCCACGACCACTCCCTGAAATTCCGCCACCTAGCGGCAGGCGAACAAGTGGCCATGTCAGAATGCAAACTTAGTCTGGAGGATTTGCAGCAACAGGTAAATGTCGTGTGAGGGTTTTTGTCATTCAGGGAAAGTCAGTCATGGGCGTGGTTAATCGAGGGAATAGAGCAAAGGAAAGAATACACAAACCTCGTGCAAGTCTGAACTAAACTGGACAAATTTTATCAAAGCCATTTTTTATATACATGATTGCTTGTTATGAAATACGTACAGGAGGAAAGACTTTAAATGTTTAAATCATGTGTCATGTCCTTGCCATTAATTACTCCTCACTTATTCCAAGACTTTCTTCCACACATCATTCTTCAGAAATTTGCTCAAGATGTGTGACGAACACTCCTAAAAGAACCACCCCCCCCCCCCGTGAAAAATATCTATTTCTGAAAATTAGCACGATATTCCACGGAAAATGACACATTTTCAGAGGAGACTGATAAAATTTAGATTTTACCATACAAGGCATTTTTTGTTTCATGATACTATCAAAGCAACAACACGATACCTTGACTATAAATTGAAATCTTGCAGTACACAACAGCAAAAATTAGAAACGAGGAAATAAAAAAAAAAAACGGATACCAATCAATCCGCTTTCTTCTAATCCCATGCCAAATTGAGAAGTCGTTGCATCAAAATACCAAGATTAACTTAGAATTAACGACCGAGATTGCTAATCAGTGACACGAACCGTAAATTTTGATTATAAAAGCTCACTTAATGCACAATATCGTTTAGCATTAGCACGGGAAGTAATTTCTGTAGCCTTCCATGGCATCAAAGAAGTGATCTTTGTTTGATACAAGTCACTTAATACTACCAATTTTCGTTCGTCATCATCACTGTTGTATAGGTGAAGAACAAGCTCGGAGACCTGCTCTGCGTCAATCCCGACACCATCGACCTCCGTCAGCCGATGATTAACTACGGCGTCGACTCCCTGATGGCCGTGGAGATGGTCACGTGGGCCAGCCGCGAGCTGAACGTGGTCATCTCCCAGCTGGACATCTTGGGCGGCATCACCACTGGACTGCTGCTGGAGAAGGCCATTGACAACAGCGTGGTCATCTAAGCCGGCCACCACCAACGCGACGACGACGGAAGTAACAGGACTTGAAAAGTGTCCTCCCAGTGCTCCTAAGATACCATATCAACGTTCAAATCATTGATATTGGTATGAGGAGGTAATTCACAATCAAGGCAGTCTTTTTATTATCATTTTTTTTTTCTTTCATGCATGAATTTATGAACAATAACTCTGAGATACAAATCTCGATGTTCATTTTTGTAACGGATTACTTTTGCGTTTCATGACGATGTTGCTGTATGAAAATAATAGATGTTATCAGAAAGGCTGTGAGTAGAATGATGCGCAGCGTTTGGTTCAGTATGTTTCGATGATGCTTGATCATGTTGAAACCATTTTTTTTTTTTTTTACGTTGAATGAATCTACGGTATGTGCATGAAATGTCACTTTATGTTTGAACTACACTGAATGATTTAAACGCCTTAACTTAACGAGATCTGCGCGCGGTGACTAGAATCCACAGCATTTGGATCAATGTTTCCATGATGCTCGATTATGTTTAAGCCAAAGCTTTATGCGTTGAATACACCTGTAAATCTATGGTATAGGTGCATGAAATGTTCCTTTATGTTTGTACTGACTACACTGAATGATTTAAAAGCCTCAATTTAAGAAGGTGCTGACATACTTACTGTCGGCATTACAGAAACAAAGATTTTCTCTTCGACGTGTTAAGATAATAATAATAATAATGATCATAGAGGCTTCGTCGTTGTGTACTTCCTTTCTCTCTCACTCTCATATCAGCTTTGTACATCTTGTGCTATTGCGGCTATTCATTTATAGCTGCTTGATTAAAGTAAACAGCGTAACATTTTTTTATGTGATTTGAGTAGAACTGATATTTGTGCAATATTGTGAGCCCACAAAATGAGCTGGGCCGAGTTATAAGTTTTGTATTTATTGAATGCGCTGCATGTTACACATTTATTTACTTTTTGTGAGTGTGTGTTAAAACTGTAAAGACAGCGACACTGAACACCCTCATGAGCGAAGCACAGACTCACGACTGGGCTTTCCAGCCGCTTTCGTATAGTTATCAATTACACGGTAACAACTAATTCTACCGCATTATAAAGCACTAATAAATCCATCGTTGAGTAGATAGTGAAGTAAATGTGTGCAAGAAGGACACATGTGGACATAATGTGAACGACAATGACTTTATACCACATGCAGCAGCAATAAACTCGCATGACTTTAGTTTTCATGATTCTGATAACGCGAATTGTGCGGCAGAACAATCAAACTTGAACACGACTTGCAATATTGATTTTTCACGCGCTTGCAATTGATTGTTGTTTATTTTAAATGCAAGATCTGTATACCTAGATCAGTGACAGAAAAGAATTGTGTTAAAGTTATGTGTTTCATGTTACCCTCGCTGACTTGATCATTAAAAAAACGAAACTATTATTTCACGATGATAATATTGATAAACAGATATCGTATGACAAATTGAAGAAATAATTACTCTTTATACTCTTATGCTTTTCTGACGATTGCTTCTTGGAAAATTGAGGACGAAGATATGGCATGATGTCAATACATTAATATGATGAAGTATGTTAACTTAATTTTGGAAATACAGAAAGAAGTTTTCTGTTAAGCAGGTTCGTTTCGCTTTCTCTCGCTCTCTTTCCTTTAAGAATATGTGATGATATAAAAGCACATTTAAAGACTCAATTTGATGATATCTTAGAGTGCAAGAGTGAAATTATCGTGTTCGAATGAATAAAAAAAAAAAACAAACTTTGATCTATCAAGAGTATATCAAGAGTATATCTAACTTGATGAATTATGCATTTTTTTTTTTTTTGATGTTCTTGTGAACTTTCCGCTTGGCCATGTCCTGAATTGTTGGCGGACTTATCATACGAGTGTATGCCAAGAGCAGATGATCACTTGGTGTTGATTGGGATGATTTGGTTCTCCGTTGTGGCATAGTTTGGTTTCTGGAAGTGGTATAGCGAAATAAAAGAAAATATATTGGAGAGAAAAAAAAAACATCGTCAGAAGACTACTTTGTCTTGTCTAACAGCAGAATGCTTTGGAATTGGTCCAGCTGAGAGCAGGCGAGTGGAATTTCAGCATATCAAAAATAGTTTTTGACAGAACAAGTATGATATACAAGGTATCAAATATTTTACGTTTACACACAGATTAAATAGAACTTGGGACTTAATGTACAATGTGCTATGCTGTTGCTATGTAACAACATAGCAACAACATGCATTTCTACTGAAGAAGTGAGTGGCCTATTGTTTGTGTGTGTGTGTGTGTTGGTGTGTGTTTAAATATACATGAATAATCATTTCTAACATGGAGGCTTTACAATGTCGCATGCAGTATAGCTATAGCAACACACATGGTGCAGTAGAGCATCACAGCACTACTAGTACAATGAGCACATAACCAGAATTATCACACCTGTCCACAGTACTTTTTCAACTATCAAAAAACACTGTTTATTACGTTTTGTTTTTTCTTGAAAAAAAAAATCCATCACTACAGATTCATATAGTTATGACAGATGGAAAGTGGGATACACACACACACACACACACACACACACACATATATATATATATATATATATATATCCCTAGTTGGCACCTTAGGGAGACATATTGGGGGGAAAGTGTCTTCATTAGGGAGACAACTGGTCATTAAGGAGACAATTTTCGTGTCTCCATTGCGTAAACTGCCATTGAACATGTAATGATAAATTTGCATATAAAACAAATGGAAATGTCTTCCAAATGACCCATCTAGGAGTATATATATATGTGTGTGTGTGTGTGTATGTATATTGTATATATATATATATATATATATATATATATATATATATATATATTAGTATATATGTAAATACATATACATGTATATATATATATATATATATATATATCCCTAGTTGGCACCTTAGGGAGACATATTGGGGGGAAGTGTCTTCATTAGGGAGACAACTGGTCATTAAGGAGACAATTTTCGTGTCTCCATTGCGTAAACTGCCATTGAACATGTATATAATAATTTGCATATAAAACAAATGGAAATGTCTTCCAAATGACCCATCTAGGAGTATATATATATATATATATATATATATATATATTAGTATATATGTAAATACATATACATGTATATATATATATATATATATATATATATATATATATATATATATATATATATACATACATACACACAGAGCATTAGTATCAGTTCTGGTTATTGGAATTTAACGTGGACTCTGTTCCATTTAACTTTCCACAAGAAAAAGACAGGTGATTCGAGTTCCCTTTTCGTCTGTCATGGGCTTTCATTTGTTTATTCAGAATTTCGTATCTCCAAAACACAAATTATCAAAAACTGTCAGCTTTGTTAGAAAATAAACTGCTCCTTTCATGATCCCAATTTGCATAGTCATACTTGAAGGCACCAGAGAAAGAAATTGAATTGAAAAAAAAAAATGCAAAGGGCATATTCAAACAACATTACCATCCTTAAATAAAAAACCCCTGATGAATATAGGTTTATTATAATTGGATGTGAAAATATTTAGAGGAGCTATATCTTGGGATTTAAATGTGGTTAAGTACATTGAGGTGATAAGAAAGACTACGTGAACAAGCTCTTGCAAATGCCTACAAATAAGTTACCAATAACTTCACGCCTTCAAGAAATAGCACCATATATATTTTGTCTTCAATGCGGAACAAGCGTGACATTTTGTCAACAACAGTAAAGATAATGCATACAAAAGATATGGTATGTTAAAAAGTCCTCTAAAATGATCAATCACATACAAGAATAAATACATGTTTGTAATATTTTTGTCATTTTAAATATGCCTTTTTTTTTTTCTTTTTAAAAAATACATTTTTGCTATCTACAACTCAAATGAGATTACTACAATGACAGCGTGTGTTAATTTTCTACAGCGTAACATCATGACCAGTACGTGAAGAAACATGAATATTTGATATAAAAATCCCCGGTGGTCATTTAACTTCACATGTCAAAGTGATAGAATCACATCGCATAGTCACTTTGCTTGAGAAGAAACGGGTATCAACACATCATAAGCTGCAAAGAATTAACACCCTTCCGGTTTAATGGTGATGTGATCTTCAGACGAAAGGTGCTTTAAGGATTGAGACATTCAAATGACATATAGCATCTCGTTTTTTTCCTCTCCATGACGAAAACAGAATTGTATGGAGTAAGAAGGCAATATGTTCACACAAGTTACACTGAGGTAAATCAGTGTGTAAATCAGTGTTTGAACTGCACCTGTCGTGCACTCAGAGAATACTGTTTTTGAAAAATCTGATTGAATAATAGTCTATTTTCTGCCTAATACTCACTGTGGAAATAGAGAGCAGCTTAAACGACTCTCATATTCACAAGAATGAGCTGATTTTGTTTTGCCATTTCCAGAGAAAACATGCAATCTTTGAACAGTGATTTCTTTAGCACCATTTAAAAAAAAAAGATAGAAAGATATATAAGCATTATTGACATTGTGAATAAAAACAGCAAAGTTTTGACATTCTTCCCTCTTCGAATCTCTTAAATGCACACAGTTGTAAATAACATCACTATCATTAGCACGTTGATGATTCTAGCTACAGTAAAAAACAACATGATCATTGGGGCAGTGAACTGCTGGTAAAAACACATGCAATGTCTGTCTCACTGCTGAAAAACAGACATCATGCAATGCTTCACAAAAGGTCTCCATTATCACTCCTAAGCATCTACCAGTCGTACCACTTCACATGATAATATGTCCCTTCATTCCTACAAACGCGATTTTACTTTATGAAACTGTATTTTTCTCACAGTCAAAGTTAGACTTCTTTTTTTTTTTTTTTTTTTGAATATACTGGTGTTTTCCTGCATGAATAAAGCTTTCTTTTTCCCCTTTGGATACTTGCAGTTGAATTAAATTACTGAACATGCGCCAAAAAATGAGACATTTCATCAATCCAATTTCTGTTGGCGCTTTCTTTTCTTTTGTAAGATTAGCTTCACGAATTAGATAATAAATGCTTTTTCAAACTCCATGTGAGTATTGCCAATACCTTTAATATCTTCTCCCCCCACCTACTTCTCTCTCTTCTATTCCAAGTTTTGAGACTTGCAAGAAGAGTTCAATGCCTGTTCTCGCAAAGCTCAATTATCGCCACAAAATGTGTTACATCCAAGAGAGTTACAGAGTTTGCAGCAATCACGTGCCCCAGTGAGATTCACAAGCGAAAGTTCCTGAATATTAAACAATTAAAATAAAAAAAACACCAACAACCCAAAGTGGTAGTAAACACTTTACATAATAACAGCTAAGTATGTACAAAATATATGCAAACAAACACACAGTGACACACGAACGACTTTATAATAATGACAGGCATAGAGGCACCTTTGGGGAGGATTAGGGAAAACACACACACAGATACACACACAAACACACACTCAACTCTGCAAGTTTTATTGAAAAAACATGCGATGGAATTTTTTTTTGTTGTTGTTCTGCATATTCCTTGAGGTTGTCATTAGAGCATAAAAGGAGTTGCAATCATTATATGTACACAATATGACATAATGGAGGAACAACGCACAAAAATACATCAAGCAAAACTACAATTACAATAAATGATAATGATATCAATATTAACAATAATAGTAATAAAACAATAATACAAGAATAGTGCTCTAATAATGATAGCAATTCTAACAATACTAACAAAATGAGGTACAAAAAATACCACAGTTAAGGTATGATATGCAGCATTGTAGCATTGTTGCCAATTTGATGAGGAGCAATGAATGTAAAGATACAAACATTAGACTGTGGTAGTTTGCCCAAGTGAGGGAGGGGTAAAGAAAAAGCAACACTCTCGCTGTATATCATTAAGGAAGAGCAACTGTCTACAAGCACCGGAAAACGGAAAGCGTGATACGTGTATCTTTTTTGTCCCAAGGTGGGGTTTCATGTATGTACAAATCAAATTCATGCTTATTTTAGTATATACTTTATTGTCACATAAAATATATTAAAAAATTAAAAACAGAGATATTGACTTGGTGCATATATATATATATATATATTTATATATTTATATATGCCACTTGGATTTGACGGTTTAGGTTTTAATATCCTCATGTTAAAAACCAGCAACTCTTATGATACAAGCACATGAAAAAGGGAGAGAAATTGAAAATAATACGGGGACTGAGATAATGTTAACATTGTCTAAGAACACTAATTCTCCTTTATTTGTCTTTCTTCAATGCACAGTAGTCATGATCCTGCAGAGTTTGATCTCTATATGTCAAATCCAGTTGAGCTAGTCTTCGTTCAAGGCTCTAGTGCTTCCCTGTTGGGGCAGAATTGAGGCAGGGAATCTCTGATCGCTTCCACACCGGCAACCTGCACATGCAATAAACATTGAGCAAAGACAGACAAAAATCAACGCGGGAAGCTTGAAGCAGGCAGCCTTTTTTTTTTTTACATAAAAACAAACTTCACAAACATGCAGCATGTATATAATTTTTTTTTTTCTAAATGAGCATTTCCAGTAGAATGGGGGAGGGGTGGCAATTGAAGCATAGAAACTTGTATTCACACGCATGAATACACAGCTTGCATGATCATACAATAAACTTTTGGCACATTAGTATTATATTTAATAATTTGTCCTTGCAAATTGTTTAACGTTGAATTGATAAATGTATCACTTCGTATGATGCATTTCCTTTTATTGATGGAAAAATAAACAAATGAACTGAAATGAAATATAATTGAACTGACATATACACACCACTTTCATACAATGTGTGGTACATGTGTGTACATTCACTTGGGAAGATTATGTGCCCAACACATACCTGTATAACATAATGGCTCTACCAAACCAATTTATATCAGTTATCAAAATTAAAATTATTATACTGATAACAATCCATGCATGCATAGGCTGTTTTATGGAGAGTATGAATACAACTTGTCCATTTCCCAGGCCCCCTCTTCAAAAAATGTGGTTACTATTTGCTGATCTGAGCAATCAATCATAATCTCCCGTTAGCTTTGACTGGTGCAAACGGGATCTCAGCTGATTGCTTTAGAAGAACAAATGACTGCCACATCTGTTCAACTGGGGTCCAGGCGCAGAAAAACAAAACAAGACAAGATGATCACCATGAAGCTAAGCACACATGATTTCCAAAATACACTGGGGACGGGGTGGGGGCAGTGGTGGAAAGACAGTACTTAAAGGGATCATATAGTTTTGATTGAGACCTAATTTCAGGTTTCAAACATTCTTGGTGAGATAATGAGAAATCTCTTATAAAATACGACAGAGCATGTAATTCTATGAGGAATTCAATGTTTATCTGATGAAAATTGGTTTTGAAATGGCTGAGATATCCCAAAAAGAGCGATTCTAATAAAGTGTGGGACCCATACTTTATTACGATCACTTTGTTTTACTTTGTTTTTGGATGTTTCAGTCATTCCAAACCTGATTTTCATCAAATAAACTTTGAATTCCTCTTAAAACGGTATGCTCTGTGCTATATCATGTGTTTTCTTGGTATCTCACAAAAAGTTAAAAGCCCAATTCTCATCTCCACCAATACTGTACCATCCCTCTAAAACAAACACCAAAAAAAAAAAAAAAAAAAAAACCCAATATATATATATATATATATTTATATGAGCATCTTTACAAATGATTCCCAGAGAAAGAAGGGATTGGGAGAGATGGGTTAAAAACTTCAAAAGTTTCCAGAACATCACCTCAAAGACAATCAAACCGTTACAGGACATGGGATTTGAATTTGATTATTATTATAGATACAAAATTAGTCAATTATTCAATTTATATTGTAATATCAAACCAGAGGTTGATAATTGTAGTTATTTGAGTCAAAGTTTTTTTGTTTTTCTCCTTTTTTTGGGGGGGGGGGGGGGGGAGGGGGGAGGGGTTCAGAGATTAATAGTAGTATATCCCATTCAGACCCGTTGGGCATGTTTTCTCATTATGCAGATTAACACTGTCTAAAATTTCTACTGGGATGACAATTTTGCTCTTTGAATAAATTGTGATCTTTTGAGGAAAAACATGCATTGACACTGCAAATGAGATACACAAACTTCTGTGAGGAAAGAAAATGTTATGAAGAACGTCAGCAACTGAAATCTGTCCAAGCCTGCTCTAGAGAGGGAAGCTACAAACTATGAACCTGAAAAGCAAAAACCAATGATTTCACTAAAAAAAAAAAAAAAAAAAAAAAAAAAAGGAAAAGGAAAAAAAAGGGGGAATGCAATGCATATGGCTGAGGAACAATGCACGTGAACGCTGCTACATGAAAAAACAACAACAACAACCAAAATGCTGCTACATGAAAATGCTGCTACATGAAAAAAAAAACAACAAACAACAACCACAAACCAACTATGACGTGCACTAGAAAGACAAACTACAATGATAAAAAGAACAAAACACAATTTAAAAATTTTTTTTTTAAAGAAAATCCACTTGATTGAAGAGGGATAGTGACAGCCGAATGTTATGAAAGATAAGATACAGGATGGTAGCAAGGAAAAGCACATATGATCTACACAATGATTCCTAGAAAAGCGCTGGCATACCGTGAATGCGACACATACATTTAACAGGAGTACTGGGAGAGCAAACAAATACACAACAAAACAAAAACAACACCACCACATGACTCCATTGTAGGATCGCACCTCATGAGCTCTCTAACTATTCACTGTACATCGCAATACGTATACAGAGCCATTTACACCCTACTACGTTGAGTGCACAAATCAGCATATATGTATTTACATCTTGCCTTGGCAAATTTCCCGTTTTCATTTTGCATTTCTGACAATATCCCTAGCATGTTCTCTTCAAAAGCTGAGATCATTGAGGCTAGCAAAGTCAGACCTAGAGAAAGTTTATTGACTTAAATACCAATGACTATGCTACAGTCCTAACACCTTGTGCTTCTGAATGAATATACAAACTACATGACTGCTGTCTTGACTTTAAAATCTTCTGAAATTAAAACAGGACCACACTTTCAAGGGTCACACAATGTACGCTCAGAACTCATCATAGTAAACGTTTGTGCCCATTACAGAAGTAAAAAATAAATGTACAAGATTAATTTGATTACAATAAATCCGACAGTTTTCACAGAGCCCAAACTGTTCAACTGGTGACAAGTACCATCTGCATAAATACTAGTCTATGTAATGCTTGATTATAATATATTATCATTAGCTACTGGAAAAATAGTGTAACAGAAGAGGTAACTTTACAACACTACCACCTGGGCAGTACATCAATTTTGTAACTCTTCCTTGTGAATCATTCACTGTATATTAGCTCTGTAACCATTAAATGATCAGCAGTTTCAATACATACCAAGCATAACCATGTAAAGGTTGACCCTCACAGTTAAGCACCTGACTTGAAGCTGGTTCCAATTTACCCAAGAGCAATGGAATAAAATTACTGCCATTCCATTGCAAGATTTGAGGCATTGCAGTACAAGGCACACTGAGGTCACGACCAATGGCGAGATTAAGGTCATACATCAGTATGTACAAGTACATATACTGACTGCTGTGTGAGAGCAACTTTTGGTATTTGATTCACGGTCATTGCAACCCAGAACCCATAATTGTCTGGAATTAGGGCTTTAGTCTCAAATGGTGGGTTGATTTTTTAACATTGTTTTTTAGCTACTTGACAAGATCAGTGTACTGCCCAGGCTCATCCTTAAAGATAACTACCACGACTCATCACGTGATATGATAGTGATGAAGGGAGATGGGAAGAGCTGATGGTGAGATGAGGGAAGAGTGGAAGATGATGTAGAGGAGGACCAGATGGAGACGGGAGGAGGAGAAGGGAGGAGGAGGAGGAGGAGGGAGGAGGGGTGAAAAACTGGAGGTAATCATGGGACAGCGTCCGGGGCCTCTTCTATTCGAACTCTGTTTGGACAGAACTCCGGCAGTGAATCCCGTACGGTTTCCAGCGAGGCGACCTAGAAGGAGGCGAGTTGGACACAGAGACACGAGAATGGTTGTGAAATGGATTAGAATTAGCACTGATAGACAAAAATGAAAAAAAGAAGAAGGAACTAGCAGCAAATGACAACACTATGAATCATCAAATAAACAACAACAGCAACATATAATGACCTCTGGTCTGTTAAGCATGTTAAGTCAAGTATCTGGACTTACTTTATTGTGACTACTTAGTGCAAAAACCCCAACATTTCTCCCTTTTTGGATGCCAATCTAAAAATTTTGACAGTTGAGACTCATTAAATCATCACAGAGCTAGCATTTCTATGGTGAAACACACTTGTATACCACACAGATGTAGTGACCCTTGATATTATGACTCCAGTTTGCATTATACACGGTGTATGACAGTATGAGGGGCTTACGTGGATTCATTCAAATGTGGCTTGTCATACCAACAGTGCAGATGCTACACCTGTTTTTAACATTCAATTTGGAGTTATCATATAGTAACCATGCATGATCTGCCAATACTGCTTATAAAATCTACGAGAGGCAAACTCAAAATCTAAAAGCAAGATGGGGAATCAAAGTAAGACTTGAGTTCCTCTCTCTCTTTTTATACATGAAGATGGTTTAATACAACATATTTGCTATTTGAAGCATGTATCCCAATACAACTACCACATACTAAATAAAATCTCTAGACATTGAAAGGCACACATACTGACTTTCAAACACACATACACGCACAAACTCAAAAGGTCAATGTCAGTTGCCCCAAAAGGTCACCACCACTACACCTACCAGCCATTTTGAGTTATTCATTATTTGTTTTTTTAAATATTTTCCTCTTCTGTCATGATAACATTTCATATCCACCTGCAAGCATGAAGTTCATTCCACGAAAGAAGTGTAAAAAATAGTCTGCATTGCAAAAAAAAATGAAAAAATGAAAAAATGAAAGTGAGACTAGAATAGAGCAGCTTGCTCATAAAACTTGCCAGCTTTACTTCAGGCAGGCTGACCTACAATCTGGAGAGCAGTTAAAAAGAAGTGTTTGCATTTGAAAGAAAAGCAGCAAAAGGTAAAGGACGACTATTCAAGGGAAGCATATTTTCATTTTTTTTCTTACAGAATCTATACTCCAGTGAATTCTCCTGTCTACTTGCTCCTTTAAAACATGTAGCATGAAATCATCTCCTACACACTTTATTCATCCTATTGAAATACACAACAGCACATAATTCAAAGAAGATGTCTATTAGACTTACACTGTAACTTACGAAGTGTAGTATTAACTCACACTCGATATACATAACAGAGATGAAGATGTGAAATTTGTACAAAATCCATCAAGTTTATGTATCAGTTGGTTGCTTTCATGGTGGGAGGGTGAATAAATCTCATGCATTCTGCACACTTTACAGAGACACACCAATGTAGGGAATATGCTCAGAAGCAATGTCTGGTTGAGAATGAGAACATGCCACATCGAGAACAAAAATGATCACAAATTATGGTACATTCATCCGGATCATGCTGCCAAGTCATTCCTAGGGTGTGTTCACACGCGTAATGTCAATGTAACAAGTATGAGGGTCACACAGCAAATCCTGTTTGGGCCAAGCTCAATCGGCGTGCAGCGTTCGGGCTGCACATTCTCGATACAACTATCACAACATCGATTTACGAGGCGGTGTACATGTAATGGGACAACTAGTGAACTGATTTTTATATGACATGGATCTGAGTTACTGATGGCACATTCCATTTTAATGAATGACACATGAATAATGAATGGGACATGCAGGTAGAAGACAAGTAGGAAATCCAGTTGATATTCAGGATGTAAAGTGAACATGTGTTTGGGCTACGGCTTTGGTTTAATTTCTTTACATGGCCGTTGCAGGGGTCTAGGGCAATTACCCCCTGGGCAATTACCCCGGACCCTTCCCCTGGCCCTTATCCTAATTAATCCTGAACTTAATCCTAACCCTAACCGAAACTCCTAACCCTTAACCTAACCCTAACCCTAATCTTAACTCTAACGTTACCACTAACCAGTATTTATTAGGGGGGGGGGGGGGGGGGTAATTGCCCTCTGGGGGGTAATTGCCCGGATACGCCGATGCAGAAGCAATCAAAGGCTTAAAAAGCAAGTGTATGTGTATAATCCATGGATATGAGAGACAAACACAAAGTAATAAAAGCAGTATAAGAGTAATTGGATATAGAACAGGTGGCTACACTGCTAAACTGGATAAAGTCTTTATTACGGAAAAGAATTAATAGTTTTTAATGTTTTGAGACATCATAGATAAAAAGTGCTATGAATGTTTCATTTATTTCTTTCTTCAGTTACCTGGTTATACATGTATGTTGACACAGACCAAAGCCCGTAATATCTCAATATGGGTTTGATAGATAATGCTAAACCAAATGGTGATAGTGGAGTACACTTTTGAGCCTGGAAAGTGGCTTGCTTAGAAAGTTATATTTTTCTTTTTATCTGGTGTCGAAACAAACCAATATCTGACATGAATGTGCAATCATAAAGCCCCAAAGTACTTTTGTATTCACATGTCCACTTTGTCCATCATACCACGAAATTCGATGATGCCCCATCATCGTAAAATGAATGAATGCTTGTGATTGGTGGATTTTGGCATCTGAAGTCAAAGGGAAGACTTCTTAAACCAATCAGCACTGAGAACATGGCATGTTTGATTGGTGAATGAAAAGCCATCATCAATGACAGGGATATCCATGCAAATGAACTTCTAGAGCTACACATCAAACTCATGAACGCTGAAATATATATCCAACTTGCAGCCATGGAACAAGACAACTTGTTTTAAAGGGGGAGGCATTCACATAATAATGGCTGTTTCAACACCCTGCTTTGGAAGAGAAACAGATGAAGGATGAATTTCTGGGATTCACTCATGAACAGAACATGGCATTCTAAAGCAGTACTTCTTTTCATTGAATGTAATTCAAGACAGGAAAATAAAAGGGGCAATGATAACAACATTTTGATGGTCCATCTGTAGTAACATGCTACTTTGGCATTCATGGATCAGGGCTGAATTCAAGATGGGGGACACGCCAGATCTGCATCTACGGAAGAGATGTTCACTATACTCATGCACCAAGCATACTAGATGGAAATCCATGGAGACTTAAATCAACATTCACACATCAGTTTTCTGGGGAAGAAAAAAAAAATTGCTCGGCATACATGGTAAGCTGTTAAGAAGATATACATCAATTCAAATTGCAACCTGACATATGTACATATATGTATCTACATGACTTTCGGTGAAACAGGCAACATTGCAATCAGGTTGCAATCAAGTTGCAATCAAGTTGTCATCAAATTGTACTCAAGTTGAAATCAAGTTGTAATCGAGTTGCAAATCCCCCAAAGCAACCACAAGTCTTACAGGTAATTGCAAAATTTGCAAGTTGTGGCTGGCTCTGTTGCAAGAAAAGGTTGCACTTGATATCACACCTTAATATCAAGTACAAGTCTGCTAACAACTGAAAATTGATGTGCAACTGTACTGTTAATTTTAGGATGTGTGCGAAATTTGCAACCGATTGCAACTCTTTCTTGTAACACCAACTACACTCATATCATACATGCACTGCTTGCTATTTCCAATGACAGTCTTCAGCTTCTGGGGGTAATCTACAAACTTTATGCAAGTCACTTGGGGAAAGATCATGCATTTCTGAAATCAAATCTTGACACATATATCATTAAAGGACTTTAGTTTACAGGACCACAGGCATAACTTTGACACTGTCAAGAACATTTCTGTGACAGCATGATTCATTTTGAAACAGGGTCCTTCCAACATTTTACTCATTTCAAGCTAATTTGACTTTTCATGTGTGTCTGATATGCATTTCTATTCACTTCTTTCAGTCCTGTGATTGTTTTTGCAACAACAAAAAACAAAAAAAAAGAAAGGAGAAAAAGATGAACTCTACAAATAATGATTGAGTCATAATACAGACTGACTTCTTGCGAATGAATTCACTAATCTACGGAAGTACTTCTACAAGCTTACGGTTATATTCACTACTGCTGCAGGTACCTTTGCCTAGAGCATGCCACTATGCCTGTAGGAGCTCATACTCCTCTCTCTACTCAACAACTACTATCTGACAACTGCGACGCAAATCGATTCTATGTACAAATGTCACTCAGAGATGTGAGCCCGTTTAAAAACAGTTGCATGCTTTTCTTCCTCAGTTTAAAATAACTGATTGCTTTTCTATGAGCTACACCTGTATTGCTTTGAATTTTCCACGGCGATGATTTTATACACAATATACAAATACATAAATAGATATATACTGACTCTTCTATTCTAGTTTGTTTGATAAAAATGCTTTTCAAGGACCTACTACAAGAAATAGGTCTGGCAAGAAATATACAAATACATAAAAAAGACACAGACTCTTCTAGTTTGTTTGATAAAAATGCTTTTAAGGACCTACTACAAGAAATGGGTCTGGACCTCCAACAGCTTTTCTTGAGTTTTTGTTTTGATTTTTGTTTTGCATTTGCTTTTTGTTTAGCTGTCATCCTGAGTGTACAAGCAGCCCTCACCTTCAAGCTTAGTCAAAATGATTATTCCTACTGTATGCAAAGGCACTGGATTTGTAAAGCGCGATGATGATGAATTTTACTATATTCAGAGACAGTTGTGGCAGATGCCGACTAGAACCTAATAATGGAACCAAAAAATGAATTGTCTAGTCTACTCCAGATACATCGGTCATCCACCACAAATACGTACTACCCATTCAGGCGAGACTAAGCTACATGTTCGCAATGCAGACATAAATACTTTAGGCGCTTATAGCTGGTTCTAGCTGTCATTTGTTTTTCTTTATTGCATGCACATCTTTGAGAGGTAGGAACAATGAAAGTGGGATGGCAAAGGACTCAGAATGTTTGCAGAGCTGGGCGTCATTGTGGGTAGCCTGATGAATGAATATTCAGAGCAGAGATATAAGTTCATTTTACTATATACATCTAAATTGATTTTTGGCAGGAAGAATGTAGGAAAGATTGATAGGAGGAAGCAGCGGGGTAGCTGTGGAAAGGTTTGTAATTTTTTTGACATTTTGCCTCTATACCTCAGACTGGTAGTCTGGCCATGGGGGAAGATTGGCTCAGAAAGAAGAAATTTACCTTTTTTTTTTTTTTTACCCGTTGAGGACGAGTCCCGAGTATACTCGGGTAGGTGTCTATGGGAAATACGTGTTGTATCAAAATCAGTCCGTCCTCAACGGGTTAAGGTAAAATATTTTTTCCCCTCAAGGAGTCTAATCTCCAGGTCAGTGACCTTCACATTCAGTGAAGGGTCCCACCACGGGTTGACCTTTAGTCCACATCCTCAACCATGTGACACATGTGCCATATCATTCTAGAGTTCATGAATCTGCCTGTTACAACTGGAACATACCTGCCAACATTTCAAGATGAAATATCTTACTCGTGGATTGCAAAAATCTTATTTTATATGCAAACTGAAGTTAAAAATCTTACTTTCGGTCAAATCTTCAGAAAATACACATGAAAGGTATATCTAAATATTCTTTTAAAATCTGATTTCTCTGACAGAAAATCTGATTCTGCTATTTTTAACATAAAAAATCTTACTGAATCTGATAAAATCTTACTAGTTGGCAAGTATGCTGGAATCGTGCACAGCCCTGCTTGCTATCACAGAAAGCAGTACTGGATATTTTGTATTCATTACAGGTCACTTTCAATACATGTTGCTTGTCTTCCAGTGAACTCTGAACTTCAAACTTTTGTTTTTCATATGGATGAGTGATCTAATTCGACCTGTTGAATTTTCGTGAGCGACTAGTCATAAATGTGGTAATGTGAAAGACAGAATTTTTAAAGTTTAACAGCTGATTCAGCGGGGGATGTGAAGAAGGGGCATTCTTTTGCAGTGTACTCTTTGTCTCCTGCTTTACAATGCTGAACAAACTACGAGTATATAGTATGGCACTGCGCTATTTAAAAAGTGAGAAGGAAAGGAATAGTGTGTGATTACTTGATGATCACACTAAATGTAGAGTATTTGCAAAGCATTTATGAAAGATGTCATATCTCCAAACTGTGCTCGTGGCATGTTAAAAAAAGGAAGAAAAAAAAAGACGCTCTTTTCAAGAAACACAAACAATAAATGCCGGATAATAAATGAAGGGTGTTTTCAATTGAGAAGACTCTACATCTAAATATAAGTATATGTATTGATTGATAACTATATTGATTATGCTTCATCTACAAGCAGTCAAGGAGGAAAAAGATGCTGAAAACTTATCAGGATGAACTATAGATGAAATGCGACTACATACTATTTTGTTTGTTTGCTCTGCTAGGCAGCAAAGCAGCGAGACGATGTTTGAGCCGGAAAATTGTGTGTGTGCCTAGGCTACTTGTAACACTATACGCAGTAGTGTATGAGCACAAAGTCTCACTTAAGGTTTAGCGTCGGCCCCGGGGGGGAATTTATGCGTCTTGGGGAATGTCCCCCCTCTGCGGCGGTATTGCAATGGCCGGCAATTCATTCTCCACCACGCGGGGGCAAAAATTGGGGAGGGAGTCCCTCACAAGCTCCAAACTGGACACCTGAGAAGCAGGAGGAGAATTAAAGGGGTTGAAACTTTGACAATGTGCAGCAGGAATAGCAAAAGGAAGGGATATATTGAAGCTTTCTTTCTTCCATCCTGACATATCAATTCAAGACAAGACTGCAGAGTAATTCTGGAGGACAGTGGAATGATTCTTTTTACATAAAAGATAAACTCCACTCACTATACAAATGTCAAGGCCAATGGTTGTTACCAGCATTTGAAATTAAAGCTGAAATGGCACTGTACGGGAGCAGAATTTTTTCTGATGTAAGCAAGAGTCCTGATGTACAAGAGGAGAGTAAACTCTTTTTACACTGTGACTCTTTTGGACCAGCTGCCCTTTCAGTCCTGTTTATCGTCTGCTATCAAACTTATGGTACTAAGCAAATTATACTTTTGCTTCCCCTATGGTAAAACTGAAGACAGATTTACATCATAGCATTCATTTTCATTTGGAATGAATGTCTGTTGCAACTTGTCAGATTTCCATTTGTCAACAAGACCAACCTGGTTTCTAGTCATATTAAATGATGGGTCAAGTCCTCAAATTGCTACAAACATTTTGAGAACATGGGAGAATTTTTGAGAAATCTGCTCTAAGGACATTTCTCCGAACAAAGTCGAGGCAAGTCACTGGATATACTTGATAAAGTTATGAAAAATAGAAAAACAGCAGCTGATAATGACACCTTTGTGGCACAGGCCACTCAAAAAAAGAGTGAAAATTCACGATATTTCTGTTGCAGGGAAGGGAAGTACAAACTAAATAGGGGGTTGGGTCACAGCAAGAAATGGCAAGGGAGGAGGGTAGCATGTCTCTACACCAGATCAGACTACAAGAGTTAAACAAGGACCAGCCCCCTTTGTTTGTTTGGGAGGGTTTTTTTTTAGGGGGGCAGGTTGGAGGGTAGGGGGAGCTATATTTCTGTCTTGGGGTAAGGATATTAGGCAAAGCCCATCGACTCCATGCAGATGATGTCAGGTCAACACAAACGAGGCATAGAGGCGCAGTGGTATGTACTGGGGGCACCGAGTGAGAGGGGCGGGGGTTCAAAGCTCCTCAAACGACTCTTTGTGTGTGACTCACGGCTTGGGCTCTGTGCCTGTTGGCACAGAGTGGACACGTGTGAACCGGGGCATTGCATTTAGATGGGTTCTAGCTCATTTAGGTTGGGGCAGAAATCGGGCAACGAGTCCCGGACGAGGGTAAGACTCCGCACCTGTGGATTTAGAGGAGGTTTCATGTGTTGAATAAAGAAGCACTTCAAGCTACTCTTCAGATTCGATCATATCACAAGATAAAATGTGGTCTTCTGCACAAGTGATGCACATCCAGAAACAAAAGAAAAAAAAATACTGATGAAATGCAAACGAGATTGGGCGAAACTTTCAGATTCGCTGATCACCTGTAAATGGGCATGCTATATATAGAGAGGAAATTGTGCACTCATTTGAAAAGGATCATACTTACACTACAGATCTACAGGTCAGTACACAAGTAAATAAAATAACAAATAAGCATATAAGAACAGGACCCAATGTCAATTTCGAAATGAGAGATGAAGCGATTTGTTTGTTTGTTTATATTCTTCAAACAGATGCTACTGGAATGGTATTCATATCATCATTAGCATACAAATTACTATCATCACATTGAAATGAGACTGAGTGAGAAAAAGCATCCATTGTTTACATTAGACTCTACCACTCATATTCCACATTACAGTCTATCCTAGTGAGGTTTACTTTCTTTCGTGAAAAATGATCATTCTGAAAGATTGTCGAGGCATATTCATCTCTAGATATTTGTATTTGTTGAGGACAATATCTTGTAACTGATAGTTTTCAGCGTACAGCTTGATCAACATTGAGAGAGATGTCCTTGGACCCTATTAACCCTTTCTGTACTGGGGACTTTGGAAAGTGTGTATAACACTGTGGGGTTTTCTGTGCCAATGGGCACTCAAAGCAATCACAGGACTAAGCACCATTTGCAGTACGCATTTCATACAGTCTTCTGTTCTAACCCATCAAATACTGGGATATATATGCTGCTAAAATGATCGCCTCATTATCAAAATTAGCAACTCTGGAGTCTATTGCGTATCAGCTGTGAGGAAAAAAAGATGGGCTGGTTGAATTCATTAAAATCTGCATAAAATCAGGAAGGACTTAACCAATATTTGCCACTGTGAAAGAGAAAGAGCAATTCTGATATTCTTAAATCTGTTGCCAATTTAAGATCTAGTTATAGATTTAGTGATTGGGAGGCTTTGGGAAATCCTGCAACAATTACATATGAACAACAAAGAACTTCAATGAGTAAGCATTTGTTTTTAATCTGTATCCTATGGAAAACTCAACATTCAATATCAAGATCTTTCTTTTTTTTCCTTCATTTTTATTTATTCATTTTCTATTTTATCTTTTTTACAGAAATTGCTCCATCAAAGCACAGAAATGTGGTTGTGTAGACTTAATGGGCTACCAACATCAATTGTGACTGATGATCCTTGCTGTTACCAAGGTGATGGCCTGGCCACATCTAATCACATGATTTATACTTACTTAAGGTTGGGGGGGGGGGGGGGGAGTCACAGTCAAGGTACTACTGTAGTTTCATCTTTATGAGATTGTGGATATGAATTTATTAAGTCTCAGATTTACTCTGGGTTGATTTCATCTAATGTCCTCTATGCAAATGATATGCAACAGTCTGAATTGTAGCGGTATGATATAACATCTCATCTCATCCTATACAAATCTTATTTTGGCTGATGCTGACGGAGAATTTTATATCCAGTATGAGGAATGCAAGAGTGATACATCTTCTGTTTTCGCACTGAACGAAAGACAGAACTTGGGCCATGAAACAATCTTGCAATTGTGATAACGAAAGGGTTGCGTATGCTCCATGTAACACAACGCAGTGCACCAGCGTCATGAAATCTTTACTGTTTTCTTCATTTGAATATTTGTAATATTGCTCAAAATAAGAGTTAGCTTCAAAATTTTAGTAACCACATTGCACAAGTCAGTGACTGCTTCACTAAGTAATCACTCATTTCCTGTGGGTGGGAATGCAAATTAACAAACAGATAAATAGATACACAAACAAAACATCATATTTTGTTTTCCTGGATCTGTCAATCACTACAGAGAAATAGTATAAGAAACAAAACCACACATATCTTGACATAAGTATAAACTTTCTCAAGACATGACATGGAGTATAGAAATTGATCGAGAGTGGATTACCAATCAGAAAATATCAAAGCATAGTACATTGCCCAAACATGCCACTCACCAGAAAAAAAGGCGGAAGAACAGTGCTTAAACAATTTTCCAAAAGATGGTGATAAGAAAGAATCATAAAACCAACATGCATTCTTAATCAATCACAACACCTGTGAAATTGCAATAATGAGAGTGAAAACAGATTAAAAAACAGACGATATTTATACAAATGAACAACACATCACAAGAGGTTTAAATGCCTCAACATCACCAAAAGCAAGTAAAAACATTGTTACTGTTGCTGTTTTTTTCAAACATGTGGCACACAAAGGAGTTGACAGCATGATTAAATCTCAAAATCAACTCAAGGATTAAAAAATATATATGATCTACTCAACTGTTCCCTCTTTTTATTTTTTGGGGGCCTGACATGAGAGTGATAGGGTTCTTAGAGACATTAAGTCTCAAAGAACATCTTATCTTTTGATATTGAAATCATGGTGAAAATGAATTGCCTTTTACATGAATAAGTCCCATCTTAATGATAAGTTTCCCAGCAAATGCTTAATTTGGCTGTCAGGTAAAATTCCTACCATAAGCATCCTCATGTCCTCCTTTCTAAGCTGGTTTAAAAAAACAAACAAACAAACAAACAAATAAACAAAACCAAACACCAAACAAAGCAAAGACTTGACGGAAGTCCTACAAAAATTGAATCTCAAGACAATAATAAGGGAGAACTGAAAAACAGTACACTAAAAAACACTGACAGTGTATACTCCATACAGCTTGAGCCGAGACAGTCCCATACTCTCCAGGAAAATAATGTCTACTGTGGATTGACAGGGGGACTAAATTGACACAGGAGATTATTGATCATGTGACATGACTTCTAAATGAAAAGTCTCTGATGAGGAAAGGAGGAGTGTGATGGGGAAGGGGGAGGGGATATTTACCTCGGCTCGTATTTCACTTAGGTCAGTCTGGTAGGATGTGATCCAGCCCTCCTGTAGCCTGGCGAATTCTCGCATCTCATCCAGCGTGTCCGTCAGCTTCAGGTCAAAGGTCAGGGTGGCGTTGATGTTGAGGATGTCGTCCTCCAGCTCGAGGAGGGTTTCTGGGTTGATGGCACCCGCCCCATCTGGCACAGATTGAACAAAAGGACGAGATTTCAAGGCATGCATGTCGAGGAGAAGGGAAATTTGACAGATCGCAACCTCAGATCGGCTCAGAGAAATCTTTCACACTGTCCTGTTATTGAGACCAAGTTTCAGGGAGAGTGATCTTTCGCTCATGCTGCCCCTCTTCCGTGGAATTCAATTCCATCTTACTTATGGGACTCAGCCACAACTTTAACAATTAAAACTGTACGGAAAACATCTTTCAAAAGATTTTGAAGAGTCAATTGCTTGCATTTAATGGCATCTAGCTGTCTCTTTCATCTTTCATTTTGAAAGTGTATAGAGACACAATCAACAGCAGTGACATGTGCTATGGAAGCACTGTGTCAATGTTATTATTATTATTATTGAAAGTACTTTGGACATGAATCTAGTCTCTTTCTCGATGTTCTGCCTTAACTGCTCAGCTCTTCATTATGTTTGAAAGCCTCCAACTCTTTCTGTTTGCTTGTGTTCTTTACAGCTATACATCCTTTGTGGATGTCATCTTCAATTCTATTCCAATTCAAGTGAAAGTCAGGCTGTTACTGTAAAACCAGAAATGTTTGTGTGCATTTTAATTACACAAATTTTCAGAGACCCAAGATTTGCACAATCAAAATGCATGTGAAAGTTCTTGTCACACATCCATATATGCATTGGATGCCAGTGGCGATTCACAAAAATTTCACGCTGTGAATAAGGCCATCGGCTCCAATTATTTATTCATGAAAATTTCATGCCGCGAAAATATCTTGAGGGACGATCTCATAAAAATTGACACAAAGTAACTATTGCGACCACAACATTGGAAGGAATGACTGATTCTTGCGACTATTGCAACAATTGATTGACAAAGATATGGTGGTGATTGGGCCAGTCTTGCAGTGGGGGCCTTACCCAGTGCTTGCTTGATCATGTTGAGTTGATCCAGAGCATCTGCAGCTGCCTGGGTGGCTGCCTGGGTCATCTGCTTGGCTGCATTAGCCTTTTGCTGAGCCTTGACATGAAAAGCAGGGACAACAAAAATAAATGAATAAATAAATAAAAATGAACAAACAAATAAATCGATAAATAAATAAATCAATGAGTACATAAATACATTAACAGATAATACTTCCCTTTGGCTTCATTTGGTACACTTACATTATTCAAAAGTCACACAGTACACAGATCCTCATATCATTTATTATCATAAAAACAAATGTGACCACCAAGCTCAAAAGTGCTGAAAAGTTGCAGATTAAGATTCTACTCAATGGACAGAAATATGTCATTTGGGTTGACTGACTCAATTCTTCTGAATATGTCTTACCTGGGTGAGTAATCTTTCCCTCTACCTACTGTCAAAATGTGGCAACTTAACACAAAACCAAAATCAAGATATTGGCAGTTTTTCTGGAACATATTTTTTTTTTTACAGGTGCTGCTTTTACTGGGAAATAGAACCTGTTTTCATTGATACTTCTACCCAGCATGCCTGAGTGACCCTAACCTTTGAACCCTCTTTTTTCCCTTTTCTACGAAACTGCACCGCCTATCTCTCTCTCATTTCAATTAATTTTTGAATGGATTAGGATAGTCCAATTGAACAAGTTCTCATTTTAAAGCTTAGAACTTACTTTTGTAAACTACGTAGAACAGCGAAAAATTAATTTTGGCCTACTTTTGTGGGTTTTGAGCTGGGCGGTCACAAATGCGTAATCAAGTCTGACAATAGTTGCCAAAAGCACAAATGAGTTAGATGAAAATATAAAGAGATAATGTGGCAATAGAATTGTTGACTATATTCTGAACCTAAAATTTCAAGCCAACATCACAACATCAATTCCATTTTTCATATCCTCTCTTTGGCTCTGTTTCACATGAAGGCCTCTTTTGGATCGAGTACAAGTAGGACCAAGAGTTTTCATGGCTGCAGCAATTTTGTGATGGAAAGTTCGTGGCTCTCACTGTGTCTGCAAGATTTCCATCAGCGTCGGCCTGGGCATCGATGGCGTTCAGTCGCATCATGGTTGCCGTGACGTTGCCACTGAGGCCATCTGCACGATCATTCAGGTCCTGTGCCTGCTGCTTGGTGGCTTCTGCATCTGCTTTCACCTGCTGGGCAGCCTGCCATGTGGAAGAAACGATACAAAGAAGTTTTAAAAACACATTTCTTCACTTGCCTGGTAGAAGGGCCCTAGAATGATATTTCTTCCCGAAATCGAATTTTTGTATGTGACATAATTGACAGGGTTTTGAAAACTCTTTCATACGATGTGATGAACATTTTTTGTTATTTTGTTAATTTTTCTGTTTATTTTTTTGTTGAGCCAGAAGCATTAAAGCCCTTCTGCCAAGCAGAAGACAATTTGTAATCTCTGTACCCCATCAAACCCACCATACTATACTATACCAAGCCAAAAGTGGACCATTTCCAGATGTGCTCCAAGAGCGTATCATAATCCTACCAGAATTTGGTGTAAGAAGAATGCACGCAGCGCACACTACATCATAATTCAAAGAGTTGATTCTCTTTGTTTGGGACACCTGAAAGCTGATGCTACAAAAATAACTCAAAGGTACGCTTTCTCCACAGAGTGCTTGGATGCTCCAAATCTGGCATGGTATGGTATGGTACATGTTGGATTGGTTTGCTTTAGTTTCTTTTTGAGCACTGTTTTGATTGCCGCCAAGGTTTGGGGGGGGGGGGGAGGAGCTGTGGCACAGTGGATAAGACTCCCGACTCCTAAACGGAGGATACGAGTTTGATTCCTGCCCAGTACTTACCCACAATGTCCCTCTCGACCCAGATGTATAAATGGGTACCTGGCAACGCTAGGGTAATAATAATGGCAGGGCCTTCTGGTTGAACAGTGGCAACACTAAAGAGGCTACCCTGGATAAAGAAGACCTTATTACTTATTAAGGTGTGAGTGAATCTCTATCAAATCTACTGACCGCTGATGCCTGTGTGGCATTCCCCTCCGCCATATTGGCCAATTCCCGTGCTCTCATGGCGTCGCCCTCTGCAGCAGCGATGGCCTGCGAGGCGTTGAGAGCTGTGCGGTTGGCGAGGTCAATCATGCGTTCGATGTCCGGGATCCTCTCCTTTGCCTCTGTCGCCTTCTGCTTGCTCTCTTCCACTTTCTCGTTAAAACCTGGAGCGACAGGAAGAGGTGGGGGTTCAATACTTGCATCATGGTATCATCATTTCAAACAGACAGTGTGGTTGTCAGTATTAAAGAGACAATCTGCTATGCTAGCACAAAGTCTTAAAGGCATAATTTACCATTTGCAGAGGGAAAAAAACCCAGCATAATAGTGCTTCAAAAAAGTCCTAAAATGTGAGTTAGGGCTAGAAACAACCACTGTAAAAATTTGAATCCGTATATTCAGTGTTAAGTGTTGTTAAATACACAAAATGTGAACAACTCTTATAATAAACAAATTTTCGGATCCATCTACAGTTACAGTTTATTGAGAAAAACACTGATATCTCCTCATATTTTAGGCTTTTTTGCAAAAAATTTATATGGAAGGATGTTTTGTGATACAACAGAACTACACATATGTATTAAATGTGATATCTTGAAATTTTTTGAAATCACTACTCCCAAAGGTAAACTGGACCTTTAAGATTTGATCAAGACTACACTGTATGTTGCCATCACGACTTACCAGTCAGTCCGCAGCACGTATGCTAATGAGCCGATCCGGCAAGATTTATTCAGCACTCTCGTTGACGATCTTTGCATTCGAAAGGTGTCTCGTCGTGCGAGATTTTGCGAGACTTTAATAGGGCTATAGTTTTCTCAGTGTAGCGACTTGTAAATACATTCGTCATGGCTACAAGTCACGGTAAATTGTTCTCCAGACTTTTATCTTTATTTTGATACTAAATTTGCGTATAACGTCGGATCTTATCATGACTATATAATCAGTTGAATTTGCGTAAATTTTACCTGCTTTTCACGGAAGATTTTGTCGTCTAAAGTTCTTTTTTGGTTCCTGACCGGATTAAGAAACTGTTGTTTCTGATTTTGGCTTTTTCGTAGAGAAGAAACTTAGATGCTCATCATATATTGGAGTCAAGGAGACGCAAGCATGATTTATACTAGTTTTTCCGTTTTGAAATGTCTGTAAAATTCACTCCTAGGCCGGAAGTATGCTCTACACGAAGTGTATAGTGGCGCGAAAGAGCTCTCTCAATGGACAGTGCTTGCATTCAGCGCTTGAACTACACACGTGCCAAGAAACCGCAAGTGGCATGAAACCGTTATGTAGCAGCGTAATGACGTAATGCAAGCGCTGAATGCAAGCGCTGTCCAATGAGAGAGCGTACTCATGAGATTGCACGGTTTCAAGCTGATCAGCACTGACATCGATGTATATTTTACTGGTTCCTGACCGGATTAAGCAACAAATTGTCAAGATACTTATGTGGATACAAAAATTAGGAGATGGACTACCAAATAAAGCATTTTCATTGAGACGCAAGGTGAATTTGGTATTTTTTTGACGTCTTGAACGTGTACTGCACAAATTACTCTTTTCATCATTTTTCAAGCTCAAATTACGCTATGATATTTTTCATTTACAATAATTTGAGTAACATGTGACGATAGTTTACATATTTTCCTTGAATTTGATACCAAATTTGTGAACATAAGGTGTATTTTTGTTGCCGAAAGCCCAAGAACAAAATCCCCTTACGCAGCTCATTACGTATGCAAGCCTAGAGCGGGCTTGCATACGAGTTGAATAAATACGAGCGAATTATCGGGTGCTGCGGACTGACTGTTACAGTTCCTGGATGCCTTGCAAAGCCTTACAAACAGCAAATAGGAGGAACAAAGCTCATTCCAAATTGTCCATAAAACAAAGACCCTGAGGGTGATCATTATATTTGTTAGATTTTGCGAATTACTATATCAATAATTCATTTGTTTGTGCGTCTTTTTTGGAAGAAATATTCGGTCTCCATTAATGTAAAAGAGGAAATTTTCAGAAATTTGTTGTTTTCGCAATTTGATACGAAGGCTATCGTAACTGCACGAATGCCTGTCCGTTCACTCCACCATTTATGCAATTAAAATCGGGTGGCAATACTTTCGTATGTTGCTAATTTTTCAACAGGGACTCACAAAATTTGCAAAAAAATAACAGCTTGTACAGGATACCAGTTTGTACAGTACTGCAATAATAACTATCAGAGGGAGAGGTCACTGACCTCTAAGCTTGTCCAGGATGTCTTGGGCCTCCTCCAGTGTTTTGTCTCCCCTCCTCTTAGCATCCTGGGCATCACCGAGAGCACCATTGGCAATGGCCAGCAAGCGGGCCACGTTCTGTGCATGGGGACGGATTCAATTATCGCACGTTAATCACTCATTGAGAACCTATATCATATATTTTTAATACGGGGGAGGAGGAAGGGGAAGGAAGGTTAGGGTTGCCAACACTCACTCATCAAAATCAGTGAGATTTCAAAGAGAAATGGGGGAGAAACTTGTGTGTTACATGTAACTCAAAGGGCAAAGGCCAGGCAAAGGGCCAGGGGGGGATCAACCCCCCTGGACATTTTCCACAACCATTCCGCCGCACAAAATTTTTTGACCGAGCTGCTCACTGACTTACTTTCAAGTCTCACACATCTTATGACACCATTTGCGCGAAAACTGAACATGCTGTTACGACCCTGCATGACCTTTTACACATGCTTGACAGACCAAAAATGGCTCAATCATGTGATTTTGTGTACATCTTCAGCTCATGTCTATCCATCAAAGTGAGGTCAAGCGCTTTTGAGAATCTGATGCAAACTCAGAGATCATTAGCTGACAGCAGTTGGAGATTACTCACGTCTGCAAAGTGTGGAAAATGTGATCTTTGAGCAGAGTGCTTTAAGGGGATGGCTAGTAACTGATCAGTGGGAATGCTGGGTGATGATTGTTCCAATCCTTGTGGGATTCATTTCAGAGTACATTATATATCTATTGTTGGGTGAAAATTATTTGCTTCAGAATGGTCTCATATTCAAGTAATGTGCAGTTTAATGTTTCCAGATTAGCATGCCTGTACAGTGACGGGCATTAAACTGCACATTACTTGAATATGAGACCATTCTGAAGCAAATAATTTTCACACAATAGATATATTTTGTTCTCTTAAATGAATCCCACAAGAATTGGAGCAATCGTTCCCCAGCATTCCCACTGATTCCCACTAATCAGTTACTAGCCATCCCCTTTAAGCGCTCTTACAGAGTGGATTTGGTGCAATACAAATTCATATCATTATTATTGTTGTTATCATCATCATCATCATCATATAATATTCCTGTGAAGCTTAATAGAGCTGGCAACCCAAAAATGATGCATACATTTCTCTTTTACTCTGTTGTACAGGATCTCATCGACATTCAGCAAAGAGTTTAGTCATGCTGTCTCCAAATGTCACATTTGTACTCACAACACTCAAATATGCAAAACCAAATTCATTTAAAAATACCTGAAGGTAAACCAGTCAGAGCCTCACCTATGGGGGCTCAAATTTTGTGTACCAGCTGTCATCAATCAACTGCAATATATTCATGCAACAGAGGGAAAAAGAAAATGTGGATCCATGAAGATGGATAGAGGAAATCAGGTGAGCTGCTTGCCCCATTCCTCCGTTGCCACGGTTACACTCACATTTTCCAAATCGATGCCCTGCCGGAGGAGATCGGCAGCAGTGGCAGCATCAGATGCCACCTCGGCCAGGAGATCAGCATTCTCCCGCTTGATCCGCTCAGCTGCATTTATTATCTGCTGCGCCTGAGCAGAAAACCAGGAAGAAGGTTCACATTCAGAGATATAGGCAGGGAATGTTGGAAGACCACATGATTAAATCTTACCCTCCACCAGTTTGATAGTTCCTCTCTCTCTCTCTGTCCATCTCTCCTGCTCTTTATATTTCTATCTTCCTACATATATTCATTCATCTATTCCTCTTTACCTATCTATCTATTCCCCACCCCCCCCCCCAAGCCAATTTCAGCTTTCAAATGTTCACAATGACTAATGTTCTTCCTTTTCAGTGGGTTTTTACAAGAAGATATAGTTCAAGTCAAGGATTTGCAACTGACGTGCATCAGCATGGCATCAATTGAAGAGCAAACCTAAAGCTAAACTAAGTGACAGTTCTAGGTAACATTTGAAAAAGGTTAACTCAAAAGCTAACTCTCCTCTATAGATTTATTTTTTCACTCTCTTTTTTGAAAAATTTTGAATATATAATGATTCTTCAGATTCATTGGGTTTTTTTCCATTTGTTTGTTTGTTTGTGTGTTTTTTTTTTAAATTTGGAATTCATACAGCAGATGGATACTGCATGCCACTGCACACATTTCCCTTGACACAACTGGGGTGTAGGAGGAAAGCGTACAATTCTATTGCAATCCTAGCATAAAAATCGGGACCTCTCTGTCTGACTTGGATTGACTTTAATTGGTGTCATCATGGAAAGCAGTTTATGGATCAGACCTGCGACAACCAGCATTGATTTTTTTTTTCAATGTTGTTGTTATGGCAACCAACTAGGCAAGTGACACTCACCCTGATGCTGAGATCATTGGCAGCATCCAGGAGGGAGTTGATGTCGATGGGCGGGATGGGCATGTTGGCCTTGGTGAGCAGCTTGAGGGCCTCCTCTGCGGCCTCCTGGGCACGCTGCTGGCAGTCATTCGCTGTATTCGCCACCTGGTTGAAGAGGTCTTGGGCCTCACGGAATCTGTCGTTTGGAAGGGAGAACAGGAGGAGGAGGAAGATTTGGAGTCATACGTAGGAGGATGCTACTGTCTGAATCAAATGATACCTGAGGTTCTCATCCAATATTGCAAACATTCAAGTTAATACAAACATATATATTAAACTACATTTGACAAGTGAATCTTGTGAATTGCTGTGTAGACACCGGTAAATCACTATCAGCATCGTTGTTTGTCTACCACTGGGTATCTATGGCAACCAACAAACCTGTCTTCCACGGCTGTGACCTGCTCCTCTAGGTCCTGCCCGTTGCTGCTGTTCTGGACTTTCCTCAGGGCCTCGTAGGCAAGCTCGAGGGCATCATTGGCGGTCTTTTCAATTCCTGCAGACGCAGCAGTGTGCCTGTATGGGAAGAATTGTATATTTCTGATGTCACACAGGCCACAACATTTCAAAAAGTCACGGGCAGCTGCATATTTAAAGGATATTACAGAACTCTTGATGACAAAAACTATTTGGGTCACAAACAAGACCTCTATATCTGCTCAATGTGAGTTGAACTCGATGCATGCTAACTACATCACAGGAGAAACCAACTCTGCCTTTATGTTGTCATGATTTGAATGTGTGATCTACAGGTAATGTGAAGTATCATTAAATGACTGATACCATGGAAGAATTGCCATTCCTAGACATGATTTTCTTTTTTCATAATCTTTGACTTGTAAATGGGTGTTAGAAAATCAGTCCTGGTTAGCCTTGTAGCCACAGAGCAAGGCTGGGGGGGGGGGGGGGGGGGGAAAGAGTCCTGGGGTCTAACGCTTTACCCGAGTATTGCAAGTTCACCTTCCTCACATTCTTGCAGACTATTACTCAAACAGAATAGAACAAACTATGACAAGCTATGGCAGCTTTGGGGACCTCCAGGAGGACATGTACAGACCATCTGCATACTGGCAATAATATCTTGCCAATGCTACACAAAATTTGCCCATATATTTTCCAAAAGAAGATCAAAATGTGAACTCTGGTCCCCAAATTTGGTCCTAGCCACAAGGGGGCAATCCCTGAATCTGCCATTAAAAAAGAAACAACAACAAAAAAGTACATTAACTATTGTATCGGATCAAAATTACTCAAAATATTCCTAGCAGACAACTTATTTTAAGATTCTCTTAATTTGAGGGTTCTAGGCCTCTAGTGGGCCCCTAAGTGGGGCAAGGTGCTAATTTGTAGAAATATATAATCTATTGTACGAGTGAAAATTTGGTAAAAATTTGACCACACAATCTCAAGAAAATAAATATGTGTAAACTGGATCCCAACTTGAGCCATCAGTGCTCTTGGCTCAGGCGAGCTACAGTAAGAAGAGAAAGTGGGTGTGTCTCCTCCTTACCCATCGGCCAGCTGTCGTGCCTCTTGGGCCAGCTGCAACATGAGCCGCTCCTGGTCCGACATGTTCCTGGACAGGGTGTTGAGACGGTCAAGCTCGGCCCATCCCTGCTCGTCCAGAAGGGTCTGGGCATCGGGCAGCAGCCGCTTGAGACGCTCGATGATGGCATTTGATTCGGCGACATCTGCCGGAAGAACATGGATAACCAAAAACAATGGATAGATTGAACAAAGAAACATTGTTTGATTTCTTTTCATCTCGTGTAGGTTTTTAAATGAAGGTACTTCCTAAACACAATATAGGACTCTTGCAGAGAATGAACACAATGAACAACCTGGTCAATGACTGCAGAGTACCAAAGGAATATGAAGAAATTTAGATGGAAAAAGGAAGAGGAAGACACCAAACAGCTTATAATGAGCAGGTACTAGAGTGCAAAGTATTCATACGCCCTGTACAATTGCTACGTGAGCCCAAGGGAGCGCAGGAAGACGTGAGGTGGTAGGCTCACCCCTTGTGCTAACACGCTAGCATACTAGCAACCGAAGAGCAACCAAATCAAGAAGAACGTACCTGCATAAGCGTTCAAATGTGACCGTGCATCACAAAACAAACAAAAAGTCCCACCCCTTGATTTTACGTGAGGACACAAAAAAAGATGAAATGGGTCAACCGAGTCAATCTTGAGTTCTTCATATTTTCTGAAAGTGCTATCCTTCTTCTACATTCTTCTTTAGTTTGGGATCATAACATGAATGGGAAAGTGTGTTTTCAGCAGTTTTTCTACAACCCTTTTTTTTTGGGGGGGGGGAGAATAGAATGATCAGGTATATCTGACAGTCCTCTTTTCATTTCTTGAAATCCTTTACACACTCTCCACTTTCAAGTCTAATAACTTTTGAAAAGATAACTCTACTGCTTTGAAAGTTGGCATTGATCATGGACAGAATGTGTTAATAGAACATGCTTAATTTCAGCTTAATCTGATAATCCCTTCATTGTTGTTGCTCCAGTGGTTTACATCCTGTGTTTTGTCCCTTTCATTGCACAACTAGCGTGGCTTGGTAGAAATTAAATGCTTGAATAGACCCTGTACTCCAGAGCCTCTTTTCTCAGTTCACATATTTCCAGAGTATGTGCTTTCTTCCTAGTATTTAGATAGGTTAGGGGAGTCCATTTGAATTGAGTTATACATCATTTTAAAGCTTAGAGTCTACTCTTTCAGAATAAGCCGTCAACTAAAAATCCATGTCTGGCGAATTTTTGTTTGTCTTGTGATGCAGGGTCACAAATGTGTGCTGTAAAAATGTCGCTTGAACGTGCAAAGTCTACCATTACTTCATGTAAGTGGGTAACATGGCAGCCTCTAGTATGCGTGAGGAGAAAAATCTCTTTGGAGACAACACAAACAGGGAGAATTATTCAAGGACGTAACGCCTCTGATACCTCAATAAGACAGATGCAAAGACAGAGAGATATATATAAACCAAGCAAGAAGGTCTCTCTCTTACCTTCCTTGGCTGCCTCTGTGGAACCGTTGGCCTGGTTGATGGTGGCCCCGATACGGCCGAGCCGCTCCCTCAGGTCATCCAAGCTGTCCTTGATGGACTGGAGATAGGTGGCCAGATTCTGGTCATCAGCTGTGGACAAAACGACAGGGTGACCAAATAGGTTTCATTACATGCTGACCACGCATAATCATTCTTTGCCTTCTTCACCCAGCACAGAAATATCTGCGTGGCATATAAAAAAGCACAGGGCTCATAAATGGACATACTGTACATGAGCCCGACCAATTGATGAACATAAAATCTTGGTCTTTTATTGTTACTGTAAACAGCAAACTTGTTTCACTGATATAACAATAGAAGCACATCGATGCTTAAAGCTACACTAAATGTGAAAATTGCACACAAATATCTTAGTAAATAGGACATAGCACATACACGTAGTAGGCAAGTAACTACATCAACTGGTGGCAATATAAGGAACGTCCTCGGAAGCATGTAATTCTCATCCCTTACCAGATGCCACGAGGGCCTCATCGATCGTCGCATTCAGAATCCTTTCCAGCTCATTCAGCTGACGTTCGAAGTCCTCGTCGTTGACCACCTTGGGATTGGTCATGAACTGCTGGATTTTGTCGGCCAGGTCAGCCAGGTTCTGGCGGTGGTCGCCGACCTTGTCCCGCACCAAGTTGTAGCACACGGGGCATGCTGAAGGAGAACAATGAAGGCACACACACACATGAAAAATGACAAAACGGACTGAATTACCATTAAGATGTTGTATCACTCCAGCTTCAAAACATGTTTCATATGACCCTGGTAACAATTTATTACAAGACTGCTGCATGTGAACATTTCCAATCTGTCAATACTGTGTACCTCATACATTTTGCAAGCATAATATTCTCTCATCAAGGGAGAACTTACCAATGCAGCCAAGAGCGATGTTGTAGAAGTTCTCCTCGCATGAGTCGCACTTGTCGCCGATGACTCCTGGCTGGCAATCACAAATACCCCTTGATGTGCAGTTGGCGTACAGGGATCCCTGAGGGTTACACTCACACGCTGTCGAAAGGCAACAAGACAAGAGATTTACACCCCATCCCTACAGTTTGCCGGAGACAAAAGTACTTTCTCGTTCTGTCTCCAACTCTGTGGTCATTCCCTTGATTTTCTATTTTAGTTGGCCTTTTCAGGACTGTGTACATGTAGTTTATGGGCAGTAACAAAATGCCATTCGAACTTTGCAAATCTTAATACGATTTCTTTATTTGACAAATATTTTTAGACATGAGATTGATGTTTTGCTTGCTACTCCAAATGCACTTATTCCCACTGAAACAATGGGGAAAATTTGATCACAGATCAAAGCTTTTTTTCTTTCGTCATTTGTCTTCCAGGATATACATCCATCACATTTCCTCTCTTTCTCCACTTGTATCTCTCATAACTTCACATATAAAATAAAAGTAGGTAAAGGGATTCACATCTTGTCTTGCATTAGCATTAACATTCATTACAGTTTACAATAGCTGCAGTCATCCTGGCATGACATGTAGGTATTTCAGTCACTGTTACAGTCACTGCAATAATCCATTCATTTAAAAACTCTTCATGTAACAGGGTCCTAATAATATATCTGGTCGCTATCATGTATTCTACAGGTGTATCAAAGGCATCAAAGTATTACGACGTGAAGAGGTGTGAAAACTTACGAGTACATCCCGACAGTGAGAAGTCGTAGTGGTCATATTCGCACTGGTCACACCTCAGGCCGGTCACGCCGGGCTTGCAGGGACACTGTCCGGTGCCGATGTCGCACTGCGGCGAGGTGGAGCCGACGTTGTCGCAGGAGCAGGCCTCGCAGCCCCGCCCACTGTCAATGTTCCAGTAGCCGGGGTAGCACTCGCTGCAGTCGCGCCCCTGCACGTTGGGAAGACATTGACACTGGCCGGAATCCTGGGAACACTCAAAGCTCCTTGATCCTGGGCTGTAGCAGCCGCATGCTGCAGAGGCATGAATGGAAGGGCAAGATTTTATAGGAGGTCATCCCAAACACACTAAACTTTTTCTGGCTAAGTGCTGATCTGCACTTCTGCAAGTCTGGTTACACATACTGCCTCATTTCCTTTTCCACAATTGTAGACCAATAGATCTTAAACTGTTCAAAAGTTATACCTGATATTTGGGTCTGCAAATAAGTCCCAGCAGTCAAGTGTATGCACAAACCAAATACATCACAAGAACGGTTAAATATCAGCTACATCATCCAATATCCCTTGTTTCATAGTGTATGAAGGCCTATTATCTATTAAAAAGAAAACAAACAAACAAACAAACAAAAAAAAATGAAGACATGCATTGACAACCGTATGATCTACAGGTGTATCAAGGGTAGAAAATTTAAATGAGGGTTGGATACAGTAATACCATGCCCATGGGTGTGAAGACAGTCTGTAGGGCGTTCGACTGAACATGTCGCTATCAATACCTGCAGAGAGGAAAAAAGGTGGTGGCCCCATACTCACGTTGACATTGTTCTCCCTTGGGTACTCCAAGCGCGTTGCCATAGAAACCTGGCAGGCAGTATTCACAGTTGGGGCCGCCCGTATTGAAAACACACTTGAGGCACTCGCCAGTAAATCTTGGTGCAAAGACAATGGTGGAGAAAGGAATTTAAAGGAGGAAAAAAAAAAATCATATTTTTTCAACCATTTCATATCACATTTGCAAGGAAGGGAAGAAAAACAAAACCTGATTTCCATTATTAAAAAGGCTCACTCATCAATTTTTTTCACCTCTGGTCATCAACTATTTGTTCTGATTCAAATCAATATAATAATTCTTCAATATTACCAGTATTATCATTATTTAGCATCTTCATCATCACCATTATTTTTGTCGTTACTCAGTGTATAATGCTTTGCATATTGAGAGGAAGAGGAGAGTACAGAGGAAAACAGACTGAAGGGTGAGATAGAGAGAGGGAAAGTAGAACGGAGGAAAAACAAATGAAGTCTGACCAAAAAGATGCAGAATCACATGGTGTGATGAAAGGAAAAAAAAAATATCACCTAGAGGAAATTGTAGACAAAGGGATAACTTTAACAAGAGAGGAGGTGAAATATATGGACTGCAAATATTCACATCTGAAAATTCACATCTCAAATTGATTTATTCCAGTATCATATTTTACTCCGTACCTTGTTATATTAGTATTTTTGAATTATTCCCAATACAAACACATAGTCATGATATACCCATAAACTTGAACTTCTCTATATTTTCAGCAGTAGTAACTTACTTTGTCTTTGCCTTTCATCTATTTTACTATTCTTTTCTATGTATCATTCTCGGGATTGTTTTATGCTATGGATCGGTGTACATTAACACTTGCAATTCAGCCTCTGGCTGCAAAATGGATGCTATGTAATCTAATTAGCAATTGGTGCGTACCTGTTTGACATTGTATATTCTGAAATTGATGAATAAATCTATACCATTCAATCAATGAAATCAAACAATCAGGGAGGCAACTGTATTCCATTGTAAGGACACTGTGGAGACATTTTGATTTTCAGTGAGCCTCCCGCTGAATCAAAGAGACTTGGTAGATCTAAAATATAAGCAGACACAGGTTTTAGTACCACAGATTATGCCACTACACTTCCTACACACTCGACCTCTTACCTGTCGCAGTTGCCAACGGCGTTGGGGTCAATGTTGTTGTTGCAGTAGCACCGTCCGCAGGCCCGCCTCTCTCCCCTGATGCCAGTGGGGTCACCAAAGAAACCATCAGCACAGTACTCACAACGGTTACCTGTCAAAGAGATGGTCATTTAGTGCGTTGAGGTGATGACTACTGCACTGACCATTGATAGCATGCAGGTGTCTTTTTTGCATCATTTGTTGTATTCTCACAACTACAAGTCAATTAGCAAACTTTGATAATCGTGATGTCACCAGTTGTACTCTAAACTTTGCTGCATTTGTGTTTATGTAAAAAGGAAAAAATAAAAAACAGAGTCAAAAGGGGGCCAGAGCTCTCAAAGCATTTGAAGCTTAGAAGACTGCTAGGATCAAAAGCTTAGGCCCCTTTTGAATAAATTTTACTCCACTGGCTTGCCACAATTGGACAAGTTGTTTTAGGCAGCTTATTTTTTTTTGGTGGTGTACAAAAAATAAACTACAGTGCACTCCCGTTATAACGAACACGGTTTTAACGAAATTCCGGTTATAACGAAGTAAAAATTTGGGCTGCAATGTCATCCACTCTATGTGTTTCTATTGTTTATTTGTTCGGTTGTAACGAAATTCCGATATAACGAAAGAAAACTGCCGGTCCTGAGGACTTCATTATAACGGGAGTCCACTGTATCAATATAAATAATATCAATATTTATATTTATATTTATAACTTGTAATAGGAGACCCATACTTGAATCAAATATTGCCAACTTAGTCACAGTGAGGAGGACCCTAGATTGGTCTGATATCATTTCAGCACTGACTTACTCCCGGGAGGGATGCATCAGATTTAAACAACTCTAAATTTCTCAGTTTGCTGTTTTCCCCCCACACTCACCGACGTAGCCCTCGGGACATTCAGTGCAGACGACCTCGTCGAAGGCATCAAGGATGCATTCCGTGCCTCCCGGGCATGGGCATGGCTGGCAGTCATTCTCTGTGCCCTGGAGGGCGTTGCCATAGAAACCCCTCTCGCAGAACTCGCAGTTGTTTCCCCTGGTGTTGTGGTTGCAAATGCACTCGCCTGAGGAAGGAAGGATGAACAGGTAGATTAGAATCTTGGAATAGAATTTCATCTATAGAATCTTGGGAGAATTATGCAACAGTAAATCAACTATTTTCTTTTGTAGTTACATTTTTTTTCCTCCCAGCTGCACATCAACTCACAACTTCACATAAGGGGTTCATGAGGAGAGATGCCTCTAAGTTTGCTCTGAAGAACATGCAAAAATTCATTAATTTGAATAAATACAAAGTACATGCTACTATGAGGGAGAAGAACCGGCATAAGCTCAGTAGTCTAGTGGATATGATACCTGTCTGGAAATTAGGAGATCATTGTATGGAGTCCAACCCGAGTATGTATGCCCACAATGTTTCATCATGGCTACAATTAAAACACTGAATAATCAGAGCTTTATTATGTTGATGTAGTGCAAATTTGGCAATCACCTGCAATACGAAACAACTTGACATGTGAATTCATGAATTTGAACAATGACACAGCATCAACCCAAGGGCAAAAATGTGTCAAAATTTCGAGACGATACCTGTCTCCACATCACAGTAATCAGCATGGTTGTTACACTGGCATGGGATGCAGCGTGTGTACGGCCCGCTGCCTGAGGGGTCGCGGCGGAAGCCGGCGGCGCAGGATTCGCAGAACTGGCCCACGTAGCCCTCGGGGCAGCGGCAGAGCTCCACAAAGTTGGCGCGGTTGCCCTGAGGGCCAACTGACCGCTGGGCGCTGACCAGTCTCACATCGTCCAGATGGCCTTGACCTGGAGGCAAATTGAAGTTGATGTCATACAGGAGTTTTTTTTATTTCCTCCGAACTTTTTTTTTCTTCGGGGGGGGGGGGGGGGGGAGGGGGTGGGGTGGAGGATTCTTAAACAAACCTGGTGTTTACATTTGCTTACACAAGGTAGCCCATTCATTCATGTGATCCTTCATGCATTGTTATTTTCATAGTAAGCAAGGGGGGTTAAATTCATTGAGATCAATTGTGTCTTTCCCTGCACAAATCATATGGCTTATCTTACAGTTACTGCTACTTTTTTTTTTTCTTCCTTGTTCTTTTTTTTTTTTTTTTCGGAATGCAAATTAATTACAACTTGTACTCCTGTAATTTACTACTGGTATTCAATTACAAGACCTTATGCAATGACATGACATTATATTCCCGATTGGAAATGTATCAAATGCAATATGCCAGGTATGTATTCAATATCTTATATCTTGAGCTAGAGAGGACACACAGACATTTTGTGAAAATCAACATCCAGTGGAAAACGTAACAAAATTGAGGAAATTTAACAGAATAACATGTGTCAAAGGTTTTCCAAGTCAAGTACCAACCTCCATCGGAGTACGTGGCTCGGATCTTGATGGCCGTCAGGTTGGCCAGCAGACGCTGGAAGTCGAACGCCGTCGGAACCTGGGTCCATCCCATCTCTTGCTCTGCCCTGAGTCTGAGGCAGAAGAAGAGGAGAGGGAAAGGGTAGTGTCAAATTACTACTTTTACCCTTTTGTTGAGCGTACTGCCACTGTGTGTGTGGCACATCTCCTTCCTTTCACTTCTACATCACTCAATTCTTTCTTTCTCTTTGAATGACACTGTTGAATACAGTCACGTTACAAAGTGCATACATATATCTTGTACACAGCTATGAATTGCTAAATGACTTATCAAGCAAAATTCCACATCATGTTAAACTTGCCTTTTATCCAATAAAATGAAATTGAATAGTAATGAGGGATGTACAGTGTATATCATTACATATGCAAGTAGTAAGAAGGCGATGATGTCAATTACTTTGAAGTATCCCATTGGTCAGAGAAAAGAATATATATCGTAAGATTTCACAATTACAATTCTCATGCCTTAAAAAAAGCGATTATTTGTCACATATCCTAAGGATGTTCCTCTATTGCACTTGATTATCATTTCCAAAAAAATAAAGATAAAAAAAGAAGAAAAAATCACAAGAGATATACTGTGCATATCAATGGGAGAGTGGATTGTTATGACATCATCCCTTCATCTCACATCTGATTCTGAAGCATCACTTTGTGGAAACATGGAAAACTTTACCATTTCAAACTTTTCTCACACTGGGTCTAACTGAGATGAAGTCACTACTCTATCATTTGCTCAATGTTAAACTTTAGCTGACAACTTTAACATGAAGTACTATTAGGTAATGTGCACTGTCTTCACACATTTGCAGAAGAATTATTTGGGGGCTCCCCAGTGGACTTACTTGAAGGTGTATCTCCGGGGGTAGATCCCCGGTGCCTCGTTGTTCTGGGCGAGCAGCGGTGCGGAGATCTGCCTCCCGTCTCCCTCCAAGATCAGGTCGGCCACTGTGTGAGCGACGTTATCGTTGCCCAGCCTCATTTCGAAGCTGAGCTCCTGTCCATAGCTGAAGAGCTTGTTGCCTAGATATTTTTCTGTGTTGGGGAGGGGGAAAAGGACAAAGCGCAGAACAGGATACAGCATGAAGTCAAAACCAATTAGGGGACTTGCAGTTCGGCTTAAGCTATGTGCTTCATGGTCACATGATATTAAAGTCAAATTAAAAATTGATGCACTGTTTCCTGTGGAGTCCTGAAATATATTGTCTTCTTCAGGGCCCTTTAAATAATCATTATTCTTAACCTATCACAGTATATACATACAATATTACAATACATTTACACTACTAAAGATGGGTGGATGGTTGACATGTGAGATGTTTGTGCCCTCAGCATCCCAGGCTCATGGCTACCAAGGGAAAATATCTGTATCTTCTGCATAAAAGTCTGCATTCTCCATTCACTTTAAGAATGATTTCCCCTTAATTTGATCGACCATTTAGAGGGGGAAAATTATCAAAGGGCAAAATCTTTCCCTGCAAGATCAAAGAACCTGTGCCTTGAACTGCCAATAGCAAGTTTGGTGTCTATCCTATTTCTAGTACAATATGTCTACGTTTGATCTCTAACTACAGGACATGACTTGATCTGGATATATCTTCATCACAGTGCCTTGGACCTCTGGGGCTCTGCTACGAAACCTTTATGTGAGATGTGTACTATTTGAATAAATCAGGATCTTCTTCCCCACAGGGATGATTCTTTAAAGGCAATGTTAAATACAGATTAGGCAGCTTCTATTCAATACTGAAAAAAAAAAAGATTTCAAAATTTGGCGCACCCCACCCTGCAAATACATTTGGAACAAGCCTAATATGTTCACATTTGTTACCTTTACGACTATCTGAATCCACCACGGATTGGCCATGCTGCTGCACAATCTTGAGATTCAAACGTAAGTGCAGTTGCAGCCTTTGTGGGTGCCCTGTCTTTGAGAGTGATCCATGCACAGTTTGTTTAAATCCTGTTTGCACATCCCAATGGAAGGTATAAAAAATGTTTATTTCCCCCTTGTGTCCACCCAAAATTCACGTAAATCTTACCTGGAGCGACAAAGTAAATCGGCCGGCTGTCAACACTGGCCACTCCCACCTCCTTGGTGATAGCGTTGTATACTAGGACCTCATCCTCTCCGTCCAAGGTCTGGGCCTTCCAGCCATCCATGCCTGGAAAATAATGGGAAAGAAAAAATCAATAAGAACAAAAGATCAGAATATGACAATGATTATCCTAAATGCTTTTGTAAAGACTTTGAAACCACTACGGAAAGAACAAGAAAGCAAACAAGGAAACAAAAACACAAATGTTGACTTTTGAGCACACTTGTCAGGAAAAAGGATTGCACTTACACCATGTGTATGCGATGCTGAAAAATAACTGAGACAAAAAAAAAAACAACATCAAATACTTCATACCTTACAACCCGTAGCTTTCAGTTTCCTGTTGCAGAAAATATATTAACAACAAGCCTGTCATGTGTGCTCTGGTGAGGTACTGTGTTTGAAGAACCAATTTTGATAACTAAATGACCAAACTATTTGTTTGTTTATTTTTGATTGAGAATCATCAACTCATAGTTCCTTGTCAAATTTATTCATGAATATAACTTGTTATCAGATTCTGTGATTATAAAAGCAGTACACACATGTTTCTTGATTTCATATGAATTTGACATAAAACACACAAATATCTACTGAAGGATCTGAGAACTGAGCAGCCATGTGCCGAATTCTGATGAACTTAGCATCAGAAGCCTAATACTATCATGTAGTTAATGACATTTTCACTCTGGTACAGATGCATGATTCTGAGCCCACTGTAATTATGTCTTCTGTCCACAACTAAATGATCCATCCATCCATCCATCTATCCATTCATCCATTCCAGAAAATATCCGTCTAGCCATCCATCTATCCCTAGTCTATACATGCATCCATCTCATCCATCCATCCACTCATCCATCTCATCCATCTATCCACTCATCCATTCCAGAAAATATCCGTCTAGCCATCCATCTATCCCTAGTCTATACATGCATCCATCTCATCCATCTATCCACTCATCCATCTCATCCATCTATCCACTCATCCATTCCAGAAAATATCCGTCTAGCCATCCATCTATCCCTAGTCTATACATGCATCCATCTCATCCATCTATCCATTAATCCATCCCTCTATGCATGAATGAATACATTTATCCATCTAACAATATGTCATCTATTTTTCAATTAATCTAGGCATCCAGCCACCCATCCATCTATCCATTCATCCATCTATCTATCCATTCACCTATCAATCTATCCATTCACCTATCAATCCATCCATCTATTTATCCTATCAATCCATCCATCCATCTATCCATTCATTCATTCATAATTTTATCCATACATCTAAAATGGTATCCATTCATCCATCAATCTCTTCACTCATCCATCTATCCATTTATCCATTCATAAATCTATCCATTTATCAATCTATCAATTTATCCATTCATCAATCTATCAATTTATCCATCCAACAATCTATTCATCTATGTCTCCATCCAATAAAATCCCCAACACACCTAAGTCAAAGTCTGACTCGATGAAGATCACTTCGTATCCTGGAGCTGATGTGCAAGTATCGGAATGTCCATGGCAGAAGCAGGGCAGGCAACCATATTGGTCCGACTCCTGCAAGTTGAAATATGATGTCTTGCACCTGTTGGGGAAAAGAACCAAAAAATCAACTTTTTATTGTCTGAAATGCACGACTTGTATAGTGAGTATGCAACACCACTCTGGTAGTAAGCAAATTAAGAACTGTTCAAGCAATTTGCTAAACATACAATGTACATGTACATCAAAAAGAAAACCTTTTATCAATAAAATGCAACTATATTGATTTCAACACTTACACTACATTAATCTTAAAGTCATCATAAGCAAAAAGCAATAAAAAAGGAGTAAAGACAATTATGATTTTAGTATTTAGTGCTATTTGGGTGACCTTGTCCTTACCAACACACAGAGAGATATTTTGACGTTCAGTTTAGTCATATCACTAGATATATATCATAATTTCTATCAGTTTTGCGAATCATGAGTCACATATTTGACCCTTTATGTACTCAGGCACTAACCATGTAGCTTAACCTGCCAAGTTCTTTCATCAGTATTCAGTAATTCCAAACTCAACCTAGTTGTAAGTGTAACAAACCCAGTCAGGTATAGCAATGCCTCTCAGTACAACAGGAAGGCCACAGTGACGCAATAGGAATGATGGAGAGTAATATTAAAGTAATCTCTATTCAGTGCCAATAAGTTTCCAGACATCTGCACCAGTCGGTGAAGGAAGCACTCTAGCACTCGCCATGTGGCGAACAAAGCACAGTAAGGGACACCTGCAGTATCTGAGAGATGGCTTTGGTTTTCACAGGTAATCACTATGTAAGGTGGAGAAATCAAGGAGCTGTAGCACCGCTCACCTCTCACAGTCCCGCCCCTCAACGTGCAGTTTGCAGTTACACAGTCCAGTCCTCTCGTCGCAAGTCGGGTTGTTATCGATGCTGCCCGCCCTCATGCACTCACAGCTCCTGCAAAAAGAAGCGTGGTCAGTCGAGATCAGAGGGTTTCAAATATTTCCCAGTAACATCCATGATACCAGTTACTGTAATTTTCTTGAGTTTCACAAATCACTGTTGGGTTGCAAATCTAACAGCACATGAAAATATTGGCATGTACATGATGTATAGTGTAGTGCACTTATGATAGCTAGGTCAAAATGCGAAAACAACAACTCACAAAACTTTATGTGACCTCTTCATTCGCAAAAATATCTGAGCATGAAAATAACTTTTAAACTACTCTATCAATGATCCATTTTTCCCTTTCTTTGCAAAAAAAAAAGCATCAACAAAACAAATATTGTATTTACTGAAGGCCACTTCAGGCCATGATCAAAAGTATCTTCCCAACACTGTGAAGAGTAATAAGAACTATGATGATAATGACAACGATAACAATCCTTATCATGATAACAATCGCAATATCATTTGTCATTATAATTCTCTTCATCATGAACAGCAAAAGAAGAGAGAATCACAAGTGTATCACAATTAACAGCATGGAACAGGGACACTTACCTGCAACCTCCTTCTCCGAAGTTGTAGAAGTTGGGCAGACACTGGGTGCACTTGTCGCCTCCCACGCCCACCTTACACTGGCAGCGGCCCTGGTCATTGCACTGCTGGCTCAGAGATCCTGAGGAGCAAGGATGGAAAGCAACCAGAACATTTGAGAGAGACAGCTTGCAAAGTATCCCCTTAACACTGATGAATAATTTCTTAACCCCACTGCTAATGTGGGAGGGGGGGGGGGTGGAGGGAGGGAGAGGGGGAGGAGAGGGAGAGGGGGATGGCTTAAATAGACGCACTGGCCAGCTACTTGGACAAATGATTCTCATTTCAAACGGCTACTTTCCTGGATTGTAATGCAGCCATGATGGCAGCCACCTGGCAGCAACCAATCACTTGTGAGCATTTTGGTTGTTGCTATGGAAACAACAATTACTGTACCTCACATTATGAGTCAATGTCTTTCCAAAACACACAAATCTAATATAGATGTGTGGAGACTAGACGCAGTTTCCCATTTTTAGATTAAATATTTCTTACAAATCATCCCATCTACGACCTCCCTTTCTTTCTTCCTGCATTCGTTCCTGTGCACTCCACGAGGTCAAACTGTGGAAGCAGGGGAAGTGGGTGCTAATCATCCATCGTCAACTTGGAAAAGTATTTGCAAGCTCAGACCTTGCAAGCCCTTATGCACAGAGCTCACTCACACTTTGACCAACAGACAACACAAAAGAAGATTCCAAAGATGTTTATCGCCAAAATGTCTTCTCCAATGCAAATTTAATCCTTAAACTACAAGTACCTACCGACGCCTATGGCAATCTTACAAAATACTGGACCAAAGACAACCCCCCCCAAAAAAAATAAATAAATAACTAACAATAAGAATGAATAAATAAAACCAGATACATATTAGAAGTACTACTGTATACGCTGTTATTTTCACGTACAGATATTTTCACAAATGACGAGGCCATAGACATTTTCACGAGATGTTGTTTTCGCGAATTGACGCCGTCGCTTATGTTAATGCACTATTAACAGGGCGCATGGAGACATTTTTGCGTGAAAATTAAACCCTCACGAAAACAACAGCTTATACAGTACTCTTCAACCATAATGGTCAACATAATTGAAGCTTGTGAACTTTTCAGAAAATTTTATTTACAATGTACTCATCTGCATTAATTTCCTTTAAAAAAAAAAAAAGAGGAGAGGAGAAGAAATTAATTTACGCGAGACTAGTGAGATTTATCTATCCACCACAAAAAGTATTTTGGGTCGTATCCATCATGACAAGCCATAATGCTCCCCCTTCTCCTTTATAAAGTTACAACTACTGCCATGGACAAAGGCATACCACAGCACACATGCAGGACATGTGTTTGGGAAGACTTGAGAAAATTTTTTAGCCAGGTACATCATCACTTCTGAATTGATTTCGGAAAAAAAAATGTGAGTGAGCAGAAACACACTTCTGGCATAGATTCACAAAACCACAGCCCATGTCCACTCTGGACTTGAATGAAATCCCTCTAAATCTGCAGAATAATGAACCCAGGTACATGCCTGCCAAAAGAAGTTACATAGAGACTGCTGTACACAGGTCAGTGTCCCATACAGTGTGGACAAGCTGACTCCAATATACATGAATAGTGGAGTGGAATTTGAGGTTGCAGAAAATGCTTCAATCATCCTGCCAATCTTCAATAATAATGTCCACATTGGCACAAAATTAATAATAGAAATCTAATCTTAACCTTCTATCCCTGACTATCACTAAATCCCTCCCTTCCCCCTAAAACAAATAACAAAGAAACACAGAAGCTTTGATCAGTAAATATATTTTCACACTTTCCGGCTGAAGTGCATTTTAAAAGACATGAAAGTTTGCTGAAACTTCTAGGCATTCACTATGTGATGAAATATTTACAGATAGACTGAAAAATGACCCAAAATGGCAACTTTGTCTTTAAAGTACAATGAGAAACATTGATTTAGAGCTGTAAACAGGCAACCAGGACCAGAACTGTACATTCTATTACGCCACAAAGCTTACACAGAACACCACTCTTCATTGGGATGTGATTCTAGCCCTTTACCACTTAGCAGTAAATTCTTGTTCTGATGCCCAACAATATCCACATGAAACATAACTAAATTTGGAACTCTACAGACAGATCTAGGATCTCATGTTGAAGATCTTGCCATCCAGGACATAAATATAACAACTCCTATTAAACCATTCTGCTTCCTCAGTCTTTACCCACTGTGCTCCAAACATATCAAGTCACATTTCAGACACTGCAGCGTACCTATTGGGTCACAGTTGCACGGTTGGCATCTGGCTTGAGACGAGGTGCGGTAGTAGTCGTCACGGCAACGCTCACAGTTGACACCAGCGGTGTCATCTCGGCAGTCAATGCAGTGGCCGCCAGACCCGGTGGTGTTGTACAGAGCCTCGTCAAAGTAGCATCGGTCTGAGTGCAGATTGCAGTTACACTCTGGAAGAAATCAAGAAAAGATAGAGAAAATTGAAGCTAGAAATCAGGTGCCATAAACATTTACAGAAAAAAAAAAAACCCGACAACAATTTTAAAGCAACTTCAGCCATCACCATGCAAGTTGAAATACCTGAACAAATTTTGTTTTTCATATGTGCTCTATAAACATAAGGCATATTTTGACCAGTCCAATTTGAATTGCATATTGATTGAGCTTGATCCAACAGTTTGGGAGAAGTTGAGGTTGCATTTTCAGACATAGGAAAGCTAGTGGGTTATTATGTAGAGAATGTGTCACAACAATACAGAAGAGAGTTACAGTTTTATATTTAAAAAAAAAAAAAAGACATGATGAATCTGATCTGTAGTGATGTAATTTACAAACAGAAAAGCTGCGTGACTTTGAAAATGAGACCATAGAATCCCAATGTCAAAGGGATGGCAGAGGTTTGGTTGAGATGGGGGATTCAAATTCTAACTTTTTGTGAGATAATGAGAAACTACATATGAAATTTCAAAGAGCATACAATTCCAAGAGGAATTAAAAGTTTATTTGATGAAAATCAAATATTTCATGAAAATCAAAACTTGATGAAAAGTGTCCTCATAAAAGGTGGAAACACCTTTTATCAGGATCTCTTTGTTTTTGGATGTCTCAGCCATTTCAAAACCAATTTTTATCAAATAGATTTTGATTTCCTTTTGATAGCATTGTATGTTCTTTCATATTTTGTTAGAGGTTTTTCATCATCTCATAAAAAAGTTGGAAACCTGAAGCCCCATCTCAAGTAGCCTTTTGTCAAGGCCCTCTCGCTGTATGGTAAAGAGAGCCCAGCTGAGTGGGGTTGCGCGAGGGCCTTTTGAGATCTGCTTTGCATCCTTTTGTTAGCCCTTTGAATTACCGAATTTTGCTCCCCGATTTTGGGAGCAAAAGTCGACGACCAATCAGCGTGTCTGTCTGCTCGAACCCGATTTGAATAGAGCGAATGCACGCCGCAGACCTCACAGAACTCTATACACACAGAGTGTATAGAGTTCTGTGGGAGACCTCCGCGGGCGGTCAGTGATGCATGCGAACAGGCATGACAACACCGAGGCTGAGGATGCGGGGAGCGCGCCACTCCATTGGTTGACCGGAACCCGTTAAAATGATTATTCAGAAGGATTCACGTTCATGAATAATACAATATGTAAAGCAGATCTCAAAAGGGCCTCGCGCTGGCGCGCTCGGCTGGGCTCGCTTCGCTCGCCCATTACAGCGAGAGGGCCTTGACAAAAGGCTACATCTCAAGCAAAACGATACCATCCCTTTAAGCTTGCATTTTTTGCCTCTGTTTTGCCCTTTGGCAAGGCCTATTCCTTCTGTTGCTCACTTATAAGCATTTCTTCATGGCACATAAAATGAATAGAAATAATCTTACACCAATTCGACATCTCCCCCACCCCCTCCACACATTTTGGAGTGATTCCATTCAGAAAGCCATATTTATTGCCCCTACTCCATTCAGTCTCGCTTTCCATCCCCACATTCCCAGGTTGTCTGATATGTCAGCCAAACTAGCGATCTACCGCAATCTGGCAATCTCTTGACATGAAAGATGATGAGGTCTATTCCTATGCTCTAGTTTCGATACAAGAAGACCCCCACATGGCACCGTTTCACCTCCCTCATACTCTAAAGGCAGCCGAGGTTCAGATGGCTATTAAAGGAGAATGATACCCATTGGATTGAGTGAATGCAGAAATTATAGTAGAATACATTGATGAAGCTTGAAAAATGGATAATCAATTCAAAGTTGTGAATTTTTTAAGTTTCAGATCCACTGCCGAATAAGAAGACTGCAGCAAGTATGGAAACTTTCTAGACTCTCAACTTTTGAAAGGATTGTCTGATTTTTAACTTCACTAATTTGTTCTTGTAATATTTCTGCATTCACTTAATCCTCAGATTAGAGTTTCATTCTCCTGTAAGGTCTTGAATGAGATTCTGATATGGAAATATTACAATCAACATTTTTATATTTAGTTAACTGTCAGATATCAAATGTTAAAAAAAAAAAATGATACTGTTGTTAAGTGACAGCCTGTCTTACAGTCAAACAATTCAAAAAATTGTGGCAGAAAATCAAGCAATCAAGAGGAATCATAATATACATTAAAGTCAACTTGCCATCGTGAGACACACACCCAAATCAATTGTAAATAGAACACTCGAACACAAATCTGTACAGCTGTTAGAAATTAGTCTTTCAAAAATAAAAGAAAACCAAACAGACTTGAAAAAGTTTTGTATTCATTATCTGGACAACTTTCAAATCAATCATACTGTATGCATTTGTGAGAAGCATTTCAAGAATTGTCACACAACAATTCTCACAATAACCAATACTCGTAGCACATCTTGGATCTGATGATACGAAAGTTAAAAAGTACATTCCCGGAGGTAGTCTTCCCATAATGCTTTTGATATTTGAGATACTATCTGATAATATTTGAGGATGTGATGAGCATTTGAATATGTAGTGTTTCAACTATTGAATGTCATATCAATGTAAAAACATGAAGAACTAAAAAAAAAAGCTTGACAACAATTCTCCAGGTAAACATCAAGCATTTCAAGAATAAATTGCGAAAATAGCAATTCTCACAAGAAATAAGACTTACAGAGCACCTTCCATCGGATGACCGAGAAAGTCATGAAATACATTTCTGGTGATTATTAATCTTGCCATAAAGCTTTCAGTATTTAAGATATCTGATATGTCTGATATTACAAATGGGGTAAAAACGTGAATATGTGTTTTAACCAGCATTGAATATTATACAAATGTCAAAACATCAAGACCTAAAGAAGACAAAAAAATTCTCCGAGTACACATAAACCATAAATGTCATTAAAAAATCACACATTATCATCAAAACACAGCAAAAATATCATCTTAAGTGTCTGGCTGCTACACAGAATAACACAATAGTTGTGAGCAGAGAAACCACAAAATCAGCCTCAACACAAAATCTGCTTTTACAGGACTGAATTTCATTTTGTTCTTTCAGTGAAGTTGAATAACTTATATACATGGCATGTATCTACTTTTTGAATTTGCGATGAAATATCATAAAAACTGCTCTTCATATTTTTCCCATTTTTGTCACACATTCAAATCAAATTGGTGCAAAAACCATAGAAAGTAGTCAAGGAATGCTGATATTATCTGCTACTGATTAGGATCTCTGGACATACGTTCCCACCGACGAGTGTAGAAATCCCAGCACCAGTATGCTTTGGTCATTCTGGCACAGAATGAAAGTACAGTCATGATGACCAGCAGGGAGAGCACTGACCGAGTGAATTCCATCCCGCTACTGATCAGTCGCTGGTAAATTGCACAACTCTACTCCAGAAACGAAAATGATCCGCAAGACACCACAACTTGGAAGCTCAAGCAGTATATTGATGACAATGGAGGCAAATATTTTGAAAGTGAGAAATGGCGATACGCAATGACATCACACACTGAGAATGGAAGAAAGTTTGACTGCGTAACAGGCGACAATCCAGACCACACAATGGCAATGATCTCTTGCAAAGACCATCAGCTAAGTCATATACCATGTGTGTACGAGGGCGAACCATGAGCGACTCGGCACGAGGATGGTGGGGCGAAAATACAAAATATGTTTTGTGCGATACGTCCAGCTATCTGTGGCTGACCCAGATGTTGCAAATTAGCGTTGACAAGAGCCCTTTAAGTTGTCCCCCAGAAGATCATTAACAATAAATTGGTGACTCTTCGTTGCCTCGGCGGAATGCAGAGGGTGTTGGCCGATGCTAATTTCTGCTCCAGCTTAATAACGTCCTCCAAGTGCATTAGGAAGCACAAAGGAGCGGGCAAATCACTTTCCTACTTCCTGGGAAGCTCTTGCCACGAAAAGAATTACTTGTATTTGCGTATCAAAATATTCAAGAAGAAAACATTAATGCAAAAATTCTTCAAAAGAATGCATGACTGGCTTTACAATGCTGGTACGTCGTCGGTTTCACAGAACATGCAGCAATGTGTTCAGCGGTTCTCAAAAGAGCACACACACAGGACGGGAGCAGAATGGCGTTGAGTGAGATGCAATGCTGGAAAAATTAAAGGCAATTATCCAACTGGGAAGTTGACTGTTCAGACCATCACCACGGAGACCAAGGATGCTTTCCTGTCCGTTTCTTATTCAATGCAGAGCTGTTGACGTATGATTTATTCCCATAATTAATCTTGCAGGAAAATTCAAACGTTAATCCCTCAGCATTTCTCCAAACTTATTGTAAGTCTTCAGGGCACACTGTACCTGCACAGCTGTCTTCTGAATCTCAAACAAGAGATATGGGGCACAGCAAGTCTTTCAATCAAATACTGATAAGAATCAGCTGATCCAAATTTTACTGGAATAATCCTGACATCAGAGACAAACTCGAGGCAAGAAAAACAAGAACAACAACACAGGAATCCAAATTTTAAATGCAGCCACACAAGTGTTTAAAACAAGAAACGACTTTTACTCCCAAGGTGCATGGCAGGTTGAAAAGTTAACATCAGTTCTGGTAGCTCTTCGATGTTGTCTGAGATAATGTCCTTTTCAGATTCTTGTGCACATTGAATAGACTCCAGGACAGGATGGTGAAGAGGCAGAAATGATGTGGTTCTCCACACAACGAAAGAAGACTATGATCTAGTGATGACGTGCTACACAACTCAACTAAATGCAGTCCTTCCAAGGGAACACCGCGATGCTTTGAAGTTTTCCATTCCCATGTGCACTCAGAGGTTACAACAAACCAACGTCTTCTGAAAACTCGATTCTGAAAACTTTTTGGTCCCCGCAGCACATGCCTCATTTAGCTAGCTTCTGTGCAGGATCCAATACTGAGAACAGGACCGCAAATCTGCCAAGAAAAAGTCGGCCGTACATGTGGTAGACAAAAAGAAAGAGTGAAGGAGGGGGGAGGGGCATTACTTCTTGTCAACAGGGAAATGTCTCAAGCACATCTGGCTAGAGTGAAACTAAGGGCTCAACTCTACCTAACAATCACCATTTGGCTATAAAAGGGTAAAGGATTTGGGTTTTTTCTCAAAGTCCCTATGAAGGAGAAATGAGAAGTGCTGGTTTTCTTGACTGGAGACTGGAAAGTGTGTTAAGCCATGGATTGAATAGTCGCGTACTGCATTAAATGAATTTACCCCTGGCAAAAGTGGCAAGCAGTATAATTCCCACAACTCAATGTTTCATACCATTCTTTTTTTGTCAAAACCTTGATAATAAAACATGATTACATACATTTGGAGTGAAGACAGCTAGCAGCAATATTACCACAGTGATATGATTAGTGCATGTAATCAAGGCTAAAACTTTGTACTTTATCTTGAAAAGCAAAGTTTCATTCATTTCTCCACTAAAATAATAACTGCCTCTCATAAGCACAAGTGAAAAAATGGCCTTACAGAAAAAAAAAAATAAACACTTAAAGTATGTTGAATGAACGCTTCTTAATAGACATAAACACACAAAAAAATCTGGTGACAGAAAAGTACTGAGCAAGAAATATCGTCAAAGAAAGAGTTAACAAAACCTGCAGATTTTTGTTTGTTTGTTTGTTCTTGACAAGATACATGTATGCATCACTCGTCTCATAATAAATCAATGACTAAATCTATTGCCAACTTCACTACTCCTCTTCTGTTCATCATTACATGAACTAAATTCTTCATTGAATCCCAGAAGGAAAAAAACAAACAAAACAAGCAGCAGCAGAATTATACTATCTAGTCTAAATGGGAGAGACTGTCTAGACTTGTGGGAGCACGAACTACAATTTTGGATTTTAGTGTACAGCTGGGACATGTACCAATCGCAAGAACAGTGGAAGATTATTTCTCAGACGTTAATCTTCTTCTTTTCTTTTCTGACTATGTAGTAGACATGCCTACTCTGACAGGATGAAGAAATTGCTCAACAGCTGTTCAAAACTTTTTTTTTTTGGGGGGGGAAGGATGGCAGAGTTCAATAACATCACCTTAATACTTGTTTCATTTCTCCCCCTGTGATTCCAATCCATAACCAGAGTCAAATTTCCATCTTGCAAAGCCCCCGCTATCGCAAAGCCGCGAAAGACAACTCTGCACTCCCATGGAGCTCCATGGTGAACAGTGGAAGATTTCAAGCACTACTGGTTTTGATGTTGGCAAGTTTCATTCATTTCTGTCGCTGGCACTGGCACGACAACTTCACACAGCCATACGAGTGAGCGTGATGTAAGCATCACTTCATTGAAGTATACAATACTGAAAGACAAAATAATGGCTTTTAGAATGTTTGCCATCATTTCTATCAAACACGACCTCATTTGACAAAATTCACTTGGATTCTAATTACTGAGCTCTCACTTGTGATCATAAAATTAAGTGAAAATAACTATTTCTCAAGAGCATGAGTCAAAAATTAGTGAAGCATTGCTGAAGAATCACAGATAAGTCAAGTAAAGTGAAAGAATTACTTTCATCACTAATGAATGATGTGAATAAATAAAAAATCCCTCATAAAGTAACAAACCCATTTTATCATTTCATAAATATATCATACAACACTTTCGCTCTATCTGCCAAATTTGGAGGTGCCAAAATTTGGAGGTACATTCTATCATGATAAAAACAAGATTTATGAGTAATTGGCAGTGTCAAGTTGCGGAAGTTGAGAAAGAGAGGGGGAGGGCATGGGGAAAGAAAGATTGAAGCCTTTAACCTTTGTGTGTATGAGAAGAGTAAGTGTTACTTGCACTGCCATAAGGCTTTCCCTCAATTTACCGGTGTGGCTCCGGCATTAATGAGGTTTGACACAGTAGGAGAGCGACACAAATCACCTCTGTAATCTTTTGATGGATGGAGAAAAATTTACAGTCTGGGAATGTATAACAATAACAATAACAACAACAACAACAACAACAACAATAATGATAATGATAATGGTAATGATAAAAGTAATGGACTAATATTCAATATCATAAAATAATATAATATTAATAACCTCCAATCTAACAGACCTACAGTCTGTTACAGAAAGCAACATGTTAGATTTGAATTAATAAAGGATGGACCCTGAAAGAAACAAGTTGTGCAACAGCATTGTACTACAATTTTGAAGTCTAAAACATCAGAACACACACACACACATACATGTATCCCTACATCTCCATTTAAAGAGAGCTGCAAATCAAAGAACAAAGTGTAATTCACTACACATTTCATACTGTACAGTGAAGGTGTACTACTGGAAAATCTCACATCTAGCTCCTCTTACTATAAAGTTATACTATTTTGATTTGAGTTTGGTGAAAATTTGAAAGAGATGGGGCAAGGAATAAAAAAGTTATAGCTCTGGCAAAAGTAGTGTTCCTTAAAAGGGCAATGACGAATGTGAGGACAGGTTTAAAATGACTCCCATTCACGGTTATGCAAAAAATCACACTTTTACTTGACTGCCTTTGAACTGGCAAACTACATGTAGGCATCCTGTAAAATATACCAGTAACCACTCTTATAATCCTTTTCTCACTTATACTTGTCAATCTTTTTTTTTCCAAGGCCCAACAGACGATGAATAAAATGCAGGCATATTCACAATTAATCAGTCTACATCACCTTGAGTAACATATTTTCACAGCCAATTCATGAATGTGGTCTTTACATGGGCTAAAATAAATGATTTCTGATTACACCATTTCCTGACATCTAGTAACAAAAAAAGTGATCATAATGAAATAATACTAATCATCATCATCATCATCAACATCCAGAAGTGATCACTCCTGAGGAATTCAAGAAAATGAAAAAAGAATACTTTCTTGTCCTGATCATCATGGCAGTTCTTTGCAATGAAGTGCAATAGTGCAACGTAACTGGATTAACTTAACAAAGCAATTCTTGAAAGAATGGTAAAGTATCCGTGGAGAAGAGGATTGGACTTTTAACTTTTTGCAAGATACCACGAAACCACTTATGAGATGGTACAGAGCATACCATTCTATAAGGAATTCCATTCTATAAGGAGTTTATTTGATGAAAATCGGATTTTGAATGGCTGAGACATCCAAAAATAAAATAATACAAAGGGTTCATAAAAAAGATGGGTCCATCCTTTCATTACAATCTCTCTGTTTTGGATATCTCAGCCATTTCAAAACCAATTTTCATCAAATTAACACTGAATTCCTCTAATAATTACAAGCTCTTTCATATTTCATTAGAAATTTTTCATTATTTCACACACACACAAAAAAAAAAGTTAGAAGAAAGAAGTTAGGTCTCACCAAAACTATATGATCCTTTTAACCTACAGTAGGTAGAAACATGTAATGCATGTTTTGCTTTTTCTACAATCTGTGCTCTTTACTGCATTGGTCAAAAGTTGGCATATGATTAGACTCAGAAAAAGACTATCAATACTGACTGAATCTTTCAGAGAGCCAGTGTGTGAGTTACTCTCCGTATTTTGGGCCTCACAGTATACAACGGATACTCTAAATAAACAGGCCCTGCCTATCTCCGCTGACCCTTTCGACTTTCGCACGACCTTTCACATATGGCCAAAGTTCCCACGAGCTATAATGGACCAGAAACTAGGCTTTTGGGCCACATGTGTTGCAATATTCCTTCCCTCACTGGTTTCATACCTTTGAATAGTTTAGGCACTTTCATACTGATCACAATATTATATCAAAGACAAAAAAAAAACAAAACAAAAAAAAACAAAATATGACTTAAATCTGAATTTGTGTTAAAATATAGTACGCTTGTTTAGTTTGAAATGATTTTACTGGTGATTGATGAATGACAAGTTTTCTCCAATAGTTACAGTGAGCCTTAACTTTCTAATATCAAATACAAGTCATTTTAGTTGTTAAAGAGGCATATTTCATTCCAAAAACCAAGTCCTTAAAATATGTAGATAATCCTTTATCTGAATTCTTTACCGTGCACAGGGCACGGATTAATATTACAAATGTTTATCTGCTTGGAGAAGAAGTAAAATTGGACTTGCTGAAAGTTGGCTGACATCTGCTTTTCGTAATACAGCTTCATGGCAGAAATGAGACAGAGACAGACAGACAGACAGACAAACAAACATAGGGAGAGAAAGAGGGTTCAATGTGGCTTTGGACAAGAGAAAATGAATTACGATCAATTCCTTTCTGGGATGACAATCTCATTTCTTTTAGTTTGGATAGCAGTGTCACAGTCTCATCTGACTTCTCAGCATTAACCTATCCAGGATGAGCAGACTTTGCTATATTTCCCACAGACACCTGCCCGAGTGTACTCTGGACTAGTCTTCAAAGGGTTAAAATATCTTCAAAATTTCACCAAATTAGTTTTTTTTAAACATGAGCTTCAGTTCCTTGAATCACATGGGGTCTCATAAGGGCCAAATGTGAAAAATACTTACTGCCCCCCCCCCCCCATCCTGCTATGTATTACCTATCTCATCTCAATGATGAGATCCAATCTCATTTTACCTGTAACTGTACTCTACACTCATTATTCTACGGTTTGATTCAGACAACTATGCATATGCTAACCAATACACAATCTGCCATAAGATATGTATGACTGTATCATATGACACATTGACACCAGTGCAGATACAAGCAAAACTGGCACATGAGGGCAGCCTTGCATCTTTCTGCTGTGGCAATACTGAGCAGTTTTCTACTCTAACTGCTTACAATATGTGAGTATTTTATGTGGCTTTAGACCTTCGTTTGCTCAGAAACCGCACACAGTTTTGATCTTAAAACATCTACATCATGAGAAAACGAATACATTATTAAAGTAGAGATCCTAGAATCCTATAACTGGCTTGTAAGAACATGAAATGATAACTATTCTTTTTCATAGATTTGATTTAATTTGGTTTTCTTCTTCTTCTTCTTCTTCTTGTTTGTGAACAAATACTCAGTTTCAGTGTTTTAAGGGGTACTTTAGTAAAGAATACATTTAAAAACCATGTTCTTTTAATAGCTTTTGCTAATTTTTTAAAAATACTTTCAAAGCGATATTTTGTACAGTAATGTAAAAATGAAGAGAGAGAATAAAGCAAACTTTAACATTTTTATCATTGATGTTATCATCACACTTTTCCTATATTACCATTTTATTATCATTATCATTATCATTATCATTATCATTATCATTATGATCAGGATTAGGAACATTAATTCAATTTATATTCTTTTCCAGCCAGACGCAATTCACATTCTATTCACGCATTTCTATTGCTTGATATAATACTGCCTTGCAATGTTCCTTGGCTGATAACATCATATAGATGATGACTGGCGGAGGAGGAAACATACCGAATGTTCAACCCGAAGGGTTTGAAATGCTATTGTAGGAGGTTATAAGTCCTGAGACGAAGTCGAGGGACTTATAGCCTCCCGAAATAGCATTTCAAACCCTGAGGGTGGAACGTTTGGTACATGTTCCCGACAACAAAAGTCATCATCTGTTATACTATATGGGTTAGTCAGATTATCACACTTTTGTACACATTACAATAATCGGTCATCTGCTTTTTCACATTGTATGGAATAGGCAAATTTATCCTATAAATTGCGTGAAAAATATGATCGTTCAATCGTTTGGTATCGTTTGTCATTTGTTACGTGGAAATGTTTTCCCATGGGAGAACATTACAAAAATGTTCTGCCCATGGGCGAACATAACCAATGTGCCTCATCACATGACTGTATTTAGCCAATCACTAACCGGTATTTGACTAACCCATTTAATATAACTGGGTGTCCCATGCTTCTAAGCAAGAGTTTTCACACCGTCACAAGAGGGCACTGTTCAAGTTTTCTGCTCCAGCAGGATTGAAGTAGCACACACATCTGCCAGAGGCAATCTACATACAACCTCGAATGTGTAGAACTTGTCAACACAGACACATACCACACTGACATAATGCAGGAACTTTCCTAATACCCTACAAACTGTGTAAGGAACATTTCCTTGGACTTAAAGCTAATCTCTTCAAAGGTTTCTTTGTATAGCACACAGATTTATTGCAGTCATAGACAAATCCCTTTTTTCTTTTTTTTTGTGTGTGATTTAGACAAATCACTTTGTTGGGACAGACCCAGTACCACTATATAGAGCATTTCAAACCTCAATGTTTTTCCTCACAGCGCAATGATCACAACTTTAAAACCACCCTTGCCTCTATCCACATTTCCCACAATAAGTCATGAGCATTACTTCCTTTATTTATGTTCTGTCCCACTTTTATGTGTAATGTATGACAGTATTGTATTTTGTGCTGTTGTAATATATTGTCTGTTTCTGAAATAGTCAAATAAATAATGATAATACTGACACTTAAAATCAATTTCTTCTCTTTTTTTCACACAGGGAGAATAAAAACCCTTACAGTTGTATGTTTTGTAGAGACTTTGCAATTGAATTTCAACAAATTTTGTCTGAAAGGTGACATCATCAAGTATCTTTAGTACACATCACAACCACAGTACCTTAACTATGTAGGCCTACTGTAAATTGCGCTTGCAAGTTATGCAGTACAGATTTAAACTGTCCTTTGAAATTCCTCTCATTTCCTTTGCATGATGAATGGGAATTCTTCAGTTGTCTGAAGATAAAAGTTGTGATTTATGTGGGACATATGTTATATATTTTGACTATAAATGGATTGTTATGACATCTTGGCCACATAAATTACATTATAAAGTCTTTAGTTTCAGTGATGTTCAAAACCTCTTGACTGTCCTCCTACCTATTACCAGTTACTATGAATTAAGAAATGTACATTTATTCATTTAGCTCATCGCTCGGAATCAAACCCAATTTAATTTGGTCATTACAGCTATAGTTTACAATGACTGTTGCTAATGTGGCAATACCTCCCCTAAAATCATCCAGCAGCTAGCATTTGAAGTGTTGCTATTGTTCAAACAATTCTTGTAACTTTTATTTGCTGTGCATTTCTTATTCCAAACACAAGGACAGTATTACTTTGAGATTACATTCTAAAATCATGCTTTTTCAGCTGAAACATACAGGTTGAGACAAACAGTCAGCCCAAAAATGTGTTGCAAACCAACACACAGAAAAGGAAATGAACCATTTTTTTTTTCTTTTGCCTTTGCCTTTGCCTGAGAATTTACCTCTTTTCCCCTTTGAACCTCGGGGCATGAAGCGATTGCTTGCTTTTAGTCCTGACCGCATTTTTTGAGTGTTCAGAAGTCACGGCAACCTTGACCAAATGCAATATTACAGGCACAGATATCTACAGAAGCCTCATACATCAGAGAATTCCTTTGGCGGCTTCCAGTAGTGCAGCAAACATGTGCCATACACATGTCCCAACTCTGCATGAATTCAACTTGACCCCCACATTTGAAGTGGATTAAAAGCAAAAGGCCGAAAATATGTTGAATTCTTAAGCTTCTCAACAAGCAAAAAACTTATCGAAGAAAAGAGTAACTACTACATGTACATAAAGATTGTGTCTACAACAGGTTTGACAGAATGATAGTCTACTCATGTAGAGCCAAGTGTCAACATTGCTCACTTTATTCTAAATCATAATATCTCCTGAAAAGTCATTTTTTTCTCTGAAGTCTCTTCCCACCTTCTTCCTATCTATTGTTATTATATTCCTTTTTTTCCTGTTTTACATGTATCTGTCTATGCTTTCTGTTGTTCTTCTGTATGTTGTCACCTCTGGCAGTTGTCAAAAATTTTACCATTGTCTTGAAGCATAAGTTTCTGCTATGATTTTTGTGAACTTTCATGTATGCAGAATATCCTTGTCACACATCTCAAGGGATGTTTTTATAAACCATGCTGTAGACACTGACGGGGGTTTATAATTGCCACATCATAGCTAACGGCTGACGAATACCGCTGGGAAATTATGAAAAATTTTGCCCAAGATAATCACATCATTTTCCCCGCTTGGTCCAAATGAGGGGGAGGAAGGGGGGTGTGGATGGGGGGGGGGGGGGGGGGGGGAGATGGGTGGTTGAGTGAAAGAAATGGCCACCACCGAGCCAAGTGAGCTGAAGGCGTATACTCACTGATGCACTCGTTGGCACTCCCCGCTGTGGCGCGTTTCCACTTCCTGTCGTTGAAGAGGGGCAGGCATTCCCCGCAGTCTGGTCCTGCTGTGTTGTGTTCACACTGGCAGACAAGCCGGTTGTAGGGGTCATTGGGAGCCTCAACGCACTGACTAGCATGGCCGTTGCATTTACACCTGTGGGGTCGGGGTGGAGACAGGAGAAAGAGGGAAATGAATGGAAAAGCTCCATCATCACTGCTGTTGCCATGACAACTACCAACATCGTTATCATCAGCAGCACTACCAGTGAGGCCCTTCCTTTGACAGATAAATGGCTGGCAGCATTTCTTCAAGGCATTATTTGCTGTAATGAGCCATCAACTCTTTGGGATGGACACAGGAATAGTACCTGAAGCTTTATGGTGAAAAATACCTGCACGTATAGAGTGCCAGTCTTTACTAAACATTCAAGATACAGCATTATTAGGTGATCCGAGTATCCTTCGGATCACCTTCTGTATCTGTACGGATTCTTTTTCCTTCTTTATTTCTGGACAAAATTTGTGTAGAGATTAGCTCAAAAAGTCCTCTTCCTATCAATGTCAAAATTATACCATATATGTATCATGTCCCAAAGACGACGGGTCAAGTAAAATCGTAGTGATCAGTCGACCGTGACGTCACTATGACGTCATTATATGAAAACACATTTTCAATCATATCTCATTAATGGAATGGAATTTTTCAATGAAATTTACGTCACGTAAATTTCAATTCAAGGGAATTCTACTCATGTTTTCAAAATTCATCGCATCGTTAAAACGTGCGCGTACGCGCGCGTTGAAATATTTGTATGCTCCAATCGCGCTCAAATTTTTTTTGCATACGTTTCAGACCATTTGGAGCATTTTTTGAAAAATTGAAAAAATCGGACGGACGCGTACGCGCGCGCACATATACGCACGCACAGCTCATATACAATAGAAATTTCCCGTTTTTTCACTTTGATCGGATGTCTGAAATGTCAAGGAATATTTCTACCAAGTTTCAAGTCGATCCGACTCAATATGACGTCATACAGGCCCGTCAAAGTTGAAATTCCGCGCGCGCGTCAATGGCGATATACAGTGCAACTATGCAAAAAAACCGCCAATTTTAAATCCGATTTTACTCGTCAGGATGGACGGTGACCCCCCATTTTCTTTACATATTCTGAAAGCTGATGAGTTGTACATGTCAATTCATGGGTTGGCGATGCTGAAAAAATGACTAAAAGATATCAGATTTCTTAATAAAATAAAAAAAGTAAATTTTCAAAATGACGTCACCAAATTTCAAGTTCACTCGAGCGTATCTCACTTATCCTTCGTTAATTTTCTCCCAGATTTCAGTATGTTGTAGCTTATTTAATGTTCTTTTAAGAGTGTAATTACAAAATTTTGACTGGATGACGTTATCACCTCGTAAAAACGGATTGAAAGTAATGTTGTCAAATTTCACCAGTTTACGTGTTATCTCTACGGGAGTGCAGTTTTTCTTGGAATGAAAATTGACATGACTACCTTTATCGAGCACTAGCTCACTTACTCTACGGTGAATTTCTCCCAGATTTTAATATGTTGTAGCTGAGACTTTGGGCTATCGCAATTGTGCCCTCCATTTTTTCATACGATGTCGGGATCACATCAAAAAACTTGGTTGAAATCAAAGCTTATCTTCGATGTATTGAGATGTTTCTTTCTTTCTGCAACTTTATTTGCAATACGTCAAGAAAAACAGCCCCTATCACCCCCAAATTTTGCACATGTTTAGTTCATGTCATGTACATTATTTCATAAAATAACAACTTCTTGATCAGACACCATCTTCGGTATGTAAATTAGGGTCAAAGGTCATAAATGTTTCATCCTGTATCTTGGTGAATACATGTTCTATCTCTCCCATATTTTGCACACGTAAAGACCATGTTACAAGAATCATTTCACAAAATAACTACTTTTTGCTCAGATGCCATCTTGTCTGTGCAAAGTGGGGTCAAATGTCATATGTACTTCTTTCTCTATCTTTGTTATGACGTGTTATCTCTATGGGAGTGCAGTTTTTTCTGCAAATGAAAATTGACATGACTATCTTTTTCGAGCACTAGCTCACTTATGCTTCGGTGAATTTCTCCCTGATTTTAATATGTTGTAGCTGAGACTTTGCACTATCATTACTGTTCACATTGTTTTTTCATACGATGTCGGGATCACGTTAAAAAACTTGGTTGAAATTAAAGCTTATCTTCGATGTATTGAGATTTTCTTTCTTTCTGCAACTTTCTTTGCAATAACTCAAGAAAAACAGCCCCTATCACCCCCATATTTTGCACATGTTTAGTTCATGTCACGTACATTATTTCATAAAATAACAACTACTTGATCGGACACCATCTTGGGTATGTAAATTAGGGTCAAAGGTCATAAATGTTTCATCCTGTATCTTGGTGAATACATGTCCTATCTTTCCCATATTTTGCACACGCAAAGACCATGTTACAAGGATCATTTCACAAAATCACCACTTTTTGCTCAGATACCATCTTGGCTGTGGAAAGTGGGGTCAAAGGTCAAATATACTTCATTCTGTATCTTCGTTAGTGTATACGGAATTCGGTACCAAAGATGGCAGGTCTGACTCCCTTTTCTAAATGAGAATCCAAACATCACACGGCAAATATCCCCTAAACGCAGATGAAACATTTATGGCCATGCCTATTGGGATCAGGATTTGAATCGTTGATTTCCAAATAGATCGGATCACCTAATTTGTCAGTGTTGACAAATTCCAAGTCTAGTTAGGTGATCCGAGTATCCTCTCGGATCACCTTCTGTATCTGTACGGATTCTTTGTTGGTGGTTCTTCTTTAGGTGATCCGAGTATCCTCTCGGATCACCTTCTGTATCTGTACGGATTCTTTGTTGGTTCGTTCTTATTTCTGGACAAAAGTTGTGTATCTACTTACTCAAAAAGTTCTCAGATTATCAATTTCAAACTCATACCATATATGTATCATGTCCCAAAGACGACAAATTTTATGTATTACTGTGATCAGTCGACCGTGACGTCACTATGACGTCATTATATGAAAACACATTTTCATTCATATCTCATTAATGGAATGGAATTTTTCAATGAAATTTACGTCACATACATTTCAAGTTATGCGCATTTTACTCATATTCTCAAAATTCATATTTTCTCTTCAAACGTGCGCGTACGCGCGCGTTAAAATATTTGTATGCTCAAATCGAGCTCAATTTTTTTTTGCACACGTTTCAGACCATTTGGAGCATTTTTTGAAAAATTGAAAAAATTGGACGGACGCGTACGCGCGCGCACATATACGCACGTACAGCTCATACGCAATAGAAATTCCCCGTTTTTTCACACTTATCGGATGCGTAAAATGTCAAGGAATATTTCTACCAAGTTTCAAGTCGATCTGACTCAATATGACGTCATACGGGCCCGTCAAAGTTGAAATGCCGCGCGCGCGTCAATGGCGATATACAGTGCAACAATGCAAAAAAACCGCCAATTTTGAATCCGATTTTACTCGTCAGGATGGACGGTGACCCCCCATTTTCTTTACATATTCTGAAAGCTGATGAGTTGTACATGTCATTTCATGGGTTGGCGATGCTGAAAAAATGATTAAAAGATATCAAATTTCTTAATAAATTTTAAAAAGTAAATTTTCAAAATGACGTCATCAAATTCCAAGTTCACTCAAGCGTATCTCACTTATTCTTTTGTTGATTTTCGTCCAAATTTCAATATAATGTAGCTTATTTAATGGTCTTTCAGTCATATAATAACAACATTTTGATTGGATGACGGCATCACCTCGTAAAAAGGGATTAAAAGTAACATTGTCAAATTTGACCAGTTTACGTGTTATCTCTATGGGAGTGCAGTTTTTCTGGAAATGAAAACTGACATGACTATCTTTATCGAGCACTAGCTCACTTATGCTTCGGTGAATTTCTCCCATATTTTAGTATGTTGTACCTGAGACTTTGGGCTATCGTAAATGTACCCTTCATTTTTTCATACGTTGTCGGCATCACGTCCAAAAACTTGGTTGAAATTAAAGCTTATCTTCGATGTATTGAAATATTTCTTCCTTTCTGCAACTTTCTTTGCAATAACTCAAGAAAAACATACCCTATCACCACCATATTTTGCACATGTTTAGTTCATGTCACGTCCATTATTTCATAAAATAACAACTACTTGATCACACACCATCTTGGGTATGTAAATTAGGGTCAAAGGTCATAAATGTTTCATCCTGTATCTTGGTGAATACATGTCCTATCTCTCCCATATTTTGCACACGTAAAGACCATGTTACAAGGATCATTTCACAAAATAACCATTTTTGGCTCAGATGCCATCTTGTCTGTGCAAAGTGGGGTCAAAGGTCATATGTACTTCTTCCTGTATCTTCGTTATGACGTGTTATCTCTATGGCAGGGAATTTTTCTAGATGTGAAAATTGACATGATTGTCTTTATTGACGACTAGCTCACTTACCCTTTGGTGAATTTCTTCCAGATTTTAGTATGTTGTAGCCAATTTAATACTCTTTAAGTTTTGTTCATCAAAGTTTTAATCGGATGATGTCTTCACCTCGTGAAAATGGATATAATGTAACCTTGTCAAATTTAACCAGTTTACGTGTTATATCTATGGGAGGGAATTTTTCTGGAAATGAAAATTGACATGACGGTCTTTATCTAGCACTAGCTCACTTACTCTTCTGTAAATTTCTCCCAGATTTTAATATGTTGTAGCTGAGACTTTGGGCTATCGTCGTAAAATTCTCCGTTTTTTCATACGACGCCGAGATCACGTCAAAAAACTTGGTTGAAATCAAACTTATCTGCGATGCATTGAGATATTTCTTTCTCTCTGCAACTTTCTTTGCAATAACTCAAGAAAAACAGCCCCTATCATCCCCATATTTTGCACATGTTTAGTTCATGTCACGTACATTATTTCATAAAATAACAACTACTTGATCACGTTAAAAAACTTGGTTGAAATTAAAGCTTATCTTCGATGTATTGAGATTTTCTTTCTTTCTGCAACTTTCTTTGCAATAACTCAAGAAAAACAGCCCCTATCACCCCCATATTTTGCACATGTTTAGTTCATGTCACGTACATTATTTCATAAAATAACAACTACTTGATCGGACACCGTCTTGGGTATGTAAATTAGGGTCAAAGGTCATAAATGTTTCATCCTGTATCTTGGTGAATACATGTCCTATCTTTCCCATATTTTGCACACGCAAAGACCATGTTACAAGGATCATTTCACAAAATCACCACTTTTTCCTCAGATACCATCTTGGCTGTGGAAAGTGGGGTCAAAGGTCAAATATACTTCATTCTGTATCTTCGTTAGTGTATACGGAATTCGGTACCAAAGATGGCAGGTCTGACTCCCTTTTCTAAATGAGAATCCAAACATCACACGGTAAATATCCCCTAAACGCAGATGAAACATTTATGGCCATGCCTATTGGGATCAGGATTTGAATCGTTGATTTCCAAATAGATCGGATCACCTAATTTGTCAGTGTTGACAAATTCCAAGTCTAGTTTGTTTTTTGTTGTTTTTTTTTTTACACACCACATTCAAAGTGTCCACTTTGCAAGAAAATATGGTCTTTTCGGTCAAATACGAATTTTTCAGAGTTGGATGTCATGAACATACTATTCTCATCACTGAGTAAATTTTGAACGTAGCAAATACCAAGTCATGCCATAATGTAGATTCAGTTGCTGGTACAACAATTTGATGATGGTTACAAATTACAAAACAATGTACTCCCACTGCCCCCCTCCCCATGGAAAAAAAAAAGAAAGAAAAGAAAACATGTTGTACAACTAAACAAATGTTAGACAGAGTGACAACTGGGCTACACAAACACTAAAACTGGACTCCCGCATGATTTCACTTGCCCCAGCACACAACAACGTACGATTTATCAAATTTTGAGAAGATGAAGAGAATATGCAAATGGAGGTTATGGGCATTAAACATGTAGATACCACTCAAAAGGTTCACTCCAGTGCACTTCAAAATCACCCCTTAACAATGCCCGTGTTGAGTCAACTTCAATGAAATTCAGGCATGACTCAAGGACAGTGATGAGGGACCATTATGATTCATCTCATGGGGGCTCTGAATCCAAAGACATTATCCCCAGGTAACATCAAAAAAAAAAAAAAAAAAAAAAAAAAAATGAAAGACGTCTGTACATCCTAACCATGAATGGACAACAACCACAAGGTAACAGGTGGTAGGAGGTGAATTCACATCCCCTTTGTGTATATATGACCTCTCTGTTCAGAGCTCTTGTGTTCTATATTTCTTTTGTACATGTGAGGGGGAATCCATCCATCAATACAGGACTAGATATATCACTGGATCTCTTCCTACATAGCTGTGGCAAGAATGCTTACCGGGTAAACTTTCCCTGTGCCTTACCCCACGCGACAATAGTTCCCGGTTTGTTTGGGTATCTCCAACCACTGATCTTAACCTTTCCTTTACATGTACCATGACCCTGCGGTACGTGGTGCTATCAATTATGGTTTTTTTCTCTCTCTCTGGCACCGCAATAAAAGAAACAGAGGAAAAAAAAGTTAGGAAAAAAGTTGTATTTGACAAACCCCGCACAATCTATCATCAGCATCAATAGAACACTGGTTTCAATCATGATGGGCTAAAGCAATAAACTTCCTCCAAGTGCTGAACATAAAAATCCAAACATTTGTCACTCTGATTCTGATAGAACTACACTGTAGTGTACTTACATACAGGAGGAGAGGGTTTAGAAGTAAGACCCCTTTTCAGTAATAAAGCAACATCATGCAAATGTCTGGGAGAAATATATCATCGCAGATATCAGTGAGAGAGAAAAAAAGGGTAAAATACAAGATATTGTATATCAGAAATGATTCAGGGCAACAATTCACCTCAACAATTAATTTTTTGAAAGAATTTCAAATGAATTTCATGCTCAATCTACCAGAAATCCTCGTTTAGGCAGAACTGTAGTAAACTGTCAGCACTCTCTTTGCCTTTAATGGCAATGTTCTGGTAAGGCATGCCTTTCAGGGCAAGAACTTGTCGGCGTTAAATAAGTGAATTGGACGAATAGGGTGACAAGGGTCAATATTTGTTTTATGAAATGTATGCTGGCAAAGAATACAAAAAAAAATAAAGCAGAGAGAACGGGGCAATTTAGCCCATGGAATGCACTCTTTCAGTGGTATACAAACATTGTGAATTTGATGCAAGTTAACGAGAGCTCCCTTCTTATATGAGAATTCTTCAGCTGAGATTCTCATGTTTCAAGTCCTAGATCAAATGATCCTCAAGTTTGAGTGTGAGAAATTGTATTCTCAGAGTCATGATGTGCATACCATGGCATATAATATTCTCTTGATATTGCAGCTAAATTACCATTATTTCTGCTTGCCAACTGTCAGAGTGTGAGGAATTTGATGGTGATAGCGTCAACAAAAAGGAAATGCTGATGAGAAGTAGGCCTATTTCCTTCATAAAATTCTGCAACTTCACCTTATCAAATCAAGTGGAATCAAAACTTCTTTGATTTTAACAAGTTCACACAGATTTCTGCAAACATGTGCATCTGACAGGATACATGTCCATATACACAAATGATAAAACTATTGATCTTCTACACTGGTTGAAGAACAGATAACCAAGTTTTGCAAAGCTCAGCACAGGCTAGCTCGATCCCTCCCCTTTTCTCATGTTTTTAAAACAAGCAAACAAACAACTGAAATGGAAAGTGTTGAAAGCTGGGAAAATGTACCATCAACCATAAACTAATGGGAAATGAATGATTAGATGGCGTTTTGATGCTCTGAATTTGTTGCCGTCGCATTGGAAGTTGACATCTAGGGTGACGGGTCACTGATCTATCAATCGGCAATCGAAACTAGCCACGGGAAGTATTCGTGCCATGGATCTGGTCTCACTGCTCGCAGGCTGATACTTGTATAAGGGCATTTCTGGCACACCTTTCCAACATTCTGACTAGCCTCTGTCAAATGCTGTCTCACTACAGTAGTACTTTGAAGGAGGGGAAGTCAAGGGTAGTCACACAAGAGTCAAACCATCAGCCATAGATAAGCAAGCCTTATATAGCAAGATGGCATTTGGAAATCCATCCAAAGTCATGAACATCGCCCTTTGCATTTATTTTACCAACTTTTGCTACCAGCTATAAGTGGCAAAGCTACGGCAGCGGAGTAGCTTTTCAGAGAAACTCATAAAAAATTATGCATATTACACTCTACACTGATGGCCTTTAAGAGCAAATGTAGCAATTCCATTGGTCAAAGTGACTTATGAAATTATTCAGGCACTGAAGTAGAAATGATGCGTGCACCAGTTAAAGCAACTTTTCTTTCAGCTCTCAAGTAATGATGGCATTCACCGATATGAAAAGGCCTGGACAATTGGCTTCAGTTTTCTATGCTCACAACTCACTGTCAGTGCAAACAACAGTATGCAAGGCCTGTGAAATAGGCTAATGTTTGACAGGTGCGTGGGAGACTTGGGATGAAGTCACAGTGCATACGACTGAGGCACAGTGCCAGGCATCTCGCAAGCAGCCTCAGGTATTTGTGGGGGAATGATGCGAGGTTTTTCGAGATGATCTATGACGGAAAGACGAAAAATAAACGGCCAGGTAACATTCCTCCCTTTGGCGATCAAGGAATGGGATACAGCATACAGGCAACATTTTGAACATCAAAAGCTTGAAGATTTTCTCTTCATATGAACCCATTGTGGATGGTTTGATTTTGCTACAACATGCATTTCCCATAGACACCTGCCCGAGTATGCTCGGGACTCGTCCTTAACATGTTAAAGGGCTTTTGCTCTATTTTCTCATCCATTCAAACTAAAGAAGTTAATCTGGGAATACAAAGAACCTATTAAAATGACAACTGCTATTCTTAGTGTAAGGCTTAATTCCAATTCAGCAGTGCCAGACAAGGCTGTAATTCTATAGACAACTACTCTCCAAGGTTCCACCATACTGATTCTTCACGAATATCCAGCCCACATCTTTCTGGCTTGGCTAACAATGCTCGTGGACCTTGAGTGATCGGAACGGCTACCGGGTAACTATTTACACAATCCCTCCTATGTTGCTACTGCATACACAGGACGCAGACACAACTTTCACACATCTCTGCTACACCCCTCAAAGAAAAAAAAAAGACTTGGCAGGCATGCCAAATTTTGATGGCTTGTGTCCATTCACAACGTGGTGACAAAGACGTTTGCTGTTGTTTCGACCTACATATTCGGACGTGCACGGAATAATGTCACTTGTCACAGCACACAGGAGACTCCTCTGTGACCTTTATATCATATAGGCCTACAGATCATCAAGGCAGCCACTTTGGATGGGTTTTTCCTGGCTTGCCTACATCAGCCTAAAGCTACTCATGTACTGTTTGCACACAGCATTGGGGTCTCCAGCAACACTTTCCTCAGATCCTGTTGAATACACATGGGCTGCCATGACCTCATCCATACCACCATCTCACATAAAGTTGCAACTGACCAAAACAGGGGTGCCTCCACACTATCAAATGATTTACTGAACTGTTGATACAAGGCAATGGCCCCAGACTCATATCCTCCTTTTCCTACAGTGTGATGGGGTTTATGTGTCCTCTCTGTAAAATTTGATGTCTCTTCCCCTATTAAAAATCCACTGAGAAATCATGATCAGGAGCCCCTCAATGCCTTATTGGATGTACATACCTTGCACATCTTTTTAGTATGTCAGATGGCCTCAACATTTGACCAGTATTGATAGTCTAGTATCAAAATTCACTTATTTGTTTTGTGTAGGCAGGAATCTACATTTCCCAAAAACTGGCCTTTTTGTGGTGTAGGGAAAAATTATGTGCATGACCAAAACAGACAGAATGTTAAATGATTCATGAAAATGATGTGACAATTCTTAAAACAGATTTTATCATCTGCAAATGAATGGAAGAAAACTTGAATGTTTGAGGAACATAAAGGTAAAGGCAAATTTGGAGGAATTCTCCATCAGGAAAATATGTGTCTTCAGCTCAGTTGAATAAATGACACTCTTGATTGAAAGAAAAAGCAAATGCATTATAGAACCAACCTTTAAAGGCATTATTTGTATACCATAAGTAGATTAAACAAAAAAACAGCTTCAGTGTTTCAAAATCATTCTAAAATGTGATTTAGGGATAGAAACAACCAATGTAAAAATGTTAATCAGTATAATCAATGTTGAATATTGTGAAATATACAAAATGTGAACAATAGTTACATGTATAATAAAAATGTTTCTAGAATAAACTGTCTACAGTTATGGATTATTGAGCAAAATAGTGATATCTCCTTACATTTCAGGCTTAATTGCAATTTTTTTTATATGGTATTGGTAACATGTTTTGTGATACAATTGACCTACACATATGCATCAAATGTGATAACTCAAGCATTTTTTAAAATCACTGCTCCCAAAGGTAAACGATACCTTTAAAAGAAATGGTGAAGGTTGCATTTGACCTTTTGACATAAAGATAAAGGGGCATCTATCAACTTGAGTTTCATTATGTTAGGAAGCACAACAAAAATGATACTGCAATGGAAAGATGGCCACAAATGCACCCTTCTGCCTGATTCCTACCTTCCTCCGATGGAAAAGTCTGTGATGGCGTAGAAGTACGAGCGGAGAACGTTGGGGACCCGGAACACCTCATCTCCGAATGTGTTGAGGCGAGTGAGCATCACCAGAATATCAGTGGCCGTCACCCAATCCTGTACAATATAGGGAGAAAAAGCAACAAAATTTGTTCATTTCACTGACCATTTATATAATATAAGTCATCTGGAGTAAAGCATGAATTCAGTATGCAATCATATTTAATAGTCTGGAGTAAATCATGAATTTACCATTCATTGACCTGGAGTTGGCAGATTCCAAGGAAAGTCTGGAGTCTACACATAATGTTGTATCTTGAGTACATGTTATAATTAGCTCATGATACGTTAAGTGAAACAAGAATCTCCCTGATACCCGATCCATCAGTTGATATTTCTATTCGAGGAAAGTCTTGATGAAAGATTCTTCACTTCTATTCCCTTGGTGCTTGCCATTACTTTTATTCCCCTTCATTTTTTTTTTTTTAACTTGATCTCAGACTGAAAGAGCATGGCATACTGTTGGGATGATTTATACAGGGTTACCTCTGTTTATATGTTTGGCGTTCTTGCAACTGCAAAGGTATAACCGCTAGCTCTGAGGTCTTCTACCAGTTTCTTCATCAATTGTAGGCAAAACACACAACGTAGGAGCTGAAATGTCAATATTTCTCCCACTCCACAGAGATGTAGAGTGAGTTGTCTAGTAGTCAATGAAACCATACTTCACAGCGACATCAAACATAATACTGATCTAATATTGCAGAAATGAAACATTTTAAACAATAGGAAAGTTATTGTCACCAGGTACACACATGTAATGGGATAAAACTTATAATCAGTATGAAAATTTATCATTCCTGCATGTTTTACTGGCTATTTTACAGCAGAAATTGACTAATAAACTTGATATGTTGTGCAAACATAACTGTGAAAACTTTATCTGACCTTTGAGCCCAAGATCAAAGAAATGCCTATGCAGGGAGTGGCCTACTTATTGGCCCAGCAGAGAGGTGGGACAAAATTTACAGTCTGTATCAGAGACAAGGTCAGACCACATGCTGTGCAACCTGGCTCAAAAACCATCATATTCCTGTTGCTACAGTTAAAAGCTTTCCCTAGCAGGCTACCATCCAAAATTCCCCATCAGTTCTTGTTTTATCATCACTTCATAGACAGTGTGCAAAGTCATCGTAAAAAGCAAAAACAATACAAACTATATAAACATATAAGCCTACAATGTACCCTGGGCATAGGAATTGCCTTCCCTAATTCAATTAATCTGATTGGTCCAAAGTTTTTGTGACTGTTGCTCAAATGATAGATGAAACAATAGCAACAAAATTTGACAAGTCCTGCATGTACAATATACTCTCTATGTGACAGGTACACACTACCATACCAACAATCCTTCAAGTTCTTTCAGTCTAATGGACAGCATGCTAATATAAAACATCAACAGGATTTCAGGTTGGTTGTTCTGAGAGGGTACAGTATCTGTTTTTCAATTAATTACTGCGTTGGCCATAATTAGCGAGTCTGATTTTTCATGATTCGGAGCTCCCTGACAATTATGTAAGAGGTTACATTTGCAGTTGTAGGTGGAGTACACTAGTGAACAGAGAAAGGTATGCACGCTTGTTACAGTGATGTCGGAAAGAGATTTACTATTTTCTCATGTTGTTATAAAATTCATGAATAACACCTGACACGCGAAATTTGTGAGTATAGAACCCTGTGAAAAACTTGTGAAAATAAGACCCTGCGAAAAAACACAGCATATACAGTACTTGGGAGTTGGTCCTACAATGTAATCCCCACTGATGGGATGTGTCTCATACACAAATTGACTTCCAAGTTACACACAAAGTGGAGAATTCTTAAGCAAAATCATCTCACAGAGATAAATAAATGAGGAGATATAATGAAAGGGATAGCGAGACTGGGAAGCCCTGCAAAGAGGCGCATCGCCAACTGACAAATTTTGCAAGGCCCTCGTCAGGGTGTGTGTATCAAAGAGCCGAGCCAGAGTAAATCAAAACTGTCAAGGTCGATCCTCAAGGTTGGAGGTCAAACCACACAAACCTCAGATCAGCAGAAGGGGTGGGTGGGGTGGGTGGGGGAAAGGGGGAGGGGGAGGGGGAGGGATCTGGCAGTGACACCCCCTGCACCCAGCATTACAGTTGTATGACTGATGATGGCAGAGGGTGAGGAGAGCAGTAACTGATCCCAACCTGTCAGTCATGTTCATGATTACGATGGCAAGAACACGACACCAGTGGTCATATTTCTTGGACAACGTATCGGCGACCCTTGTGGATTTGAGAGAGTCGGCCTCACGAACACTGCACTCTGTCATCAACGATGTCTCTATATCTCATGACATCTTACCACAAAGGTTTTCTGTCATAAATGCCAATGTAGGTCTACATCATTCCCAGTCAGAAAGGGGGGGGGGGAGAGAAAAATCATTGGTTCTATTCTTCTTCTTACTGTACATTTTAATAATTGATGCGACCACTCAAAGGCATTTAACTGTACATTACAATTGTATATGCACTTGAACAGTTGAGGGTGTTTTTTTTCTTTATAAATTCTTGACACTTTTTGTATATTTTTGAACAAAATCAAAGGGAGCAGTTTGTCCAAAGAACAAGCATATTCTGAGACATGTCACGCACACACTACCACGATAGATTACCATGGTCAAGATTATCACAAATTCTGCAATTCTTGCAAAGTAAACAACCACTAACTGTAGATGTAGGCCTACACGATAATGTATCGGTTGCGAAAAGGTTTGCATGAACCACTTTGGGTCTGCTTCCAAGACCTTCAAGTCACCTTCAAGTCATCTCAAGCCTACTACAGAGGACTTGAGCCACAATTTGACAGAAGTTTCCATGAGTGTGAGGTCATCATGAAAACTCATATCACGATGTTTCTAATTTTCTACCATTATCCTTTTAATAATTCATGACAATTCTTATTAGAAATGGTGGACATTCTGCTGGGAAAGCCCTCTCTCATTTCATCCAGTTCAGTTTTCATAAGCTACACATTGCATCAGAAATGCTAATGTTGAATTTTGGTTGTCAGTAAAATCATCAAGACATTTGACAGTGTGTCACTACATAACATTGTAACACTCCAATCCCCCAGATTTCTTCTTCTTGACCAATGATGAAATTACTTATTCACAACCAAAGACCGGAATGCAAGTTTCACATGTATGGTGTGTGACGTATTCAAACAACAAGCATCATTAAACCCATTTTTTTTGTGTGTGTGTGTTTTTTTTTTTTTTTGTCTTCTTTTTCTATAGAGCCCTACCGCAAATTACCAAGAACAGCCACAACTTTTACTAGTATTTAAGGACAGATACACTCTGCAAAGCACTTGTCTAGAGTTCAAATAAAAGAAAATCAATCCAACTCTGTGGTAACAGTCCCTGAAAAGCCAAGATACGCAGGCTGATGTACCATTTTGCATTTTTTTTTTTTTTTTTTGCATTTATATAATGATGAAAACTGGCATCGAGAGAAGAGCATAAAAGTAAAAAAAAGGACGCTACCTTTCAGAATTGGAAAAAAAATCTCAGCGCACTTCCATTCATTCATACCATACATAAAAAGCCCCACCATAAAATATTTTTGCTGACTTATAAACTGCCGTCCATTCATAGAGAGCCATCCTATTCTTTTGGTACCAACAACAAGTCAGGCAGGTTTTTGTGGTGTGGGTGTTGTGGGCCAAGGTTGTCGAACAAATGTCCCACTACTTAGCATCAACAAACAGTTCAACACCTCCCCATCTGTTTGTACATGAACTGAAACCCAAGGTGATATAGGCAGGTTGAAACACACACTCAGGCATGATACACACAACTCGCTTTTGTCCCTACAAACCTAATGTTATATGATTTTGCTTTGCAAGTTTCCTCAACAAGATGCACCATCCTGTACACTGTTTGTGCAAATTGTACTTTGCTCACTGGATAAAGATTAGTTTCTTGTAGCTACAATTTTGTAAAAGTGAAATTCAACAACAAACATGTTCAAGTTGACCTCGATTTGTAGTGCAAAATCAGATGAACAGAAAAAGAGAGGTTTCGTCAAAATTAAATCAAGTTATCTATTGCAAACTTTAAGAACACAAGGCCCTGTTGGGAGCAAGGCCACTTTTATTTTCGTCGTAATTCAGATATGCAAACTTCTAGTAGGTATCAGCTGGTGCATTTGAATCTGGTATCTCACAAAATCGTGGTAGGAAAATGTAGAAGAGCTCTAACAAACATATAAGAGCTGCTTGTTATGCATCAGTGTAAAAATCAAAGAGATACCACAAACTTTCATTATCTTGGAACCACACACTTAAAGAACAAGTTTAACTTGATATACAGCATATGTGGATTGAATGGATGCCACAATGATAATAGAACGCATCAGTGAAGTTTAAGAAAAATCTGACAACCACTTCAAAAGTTATGGATTTCTGAAGTTCCAGTGTCGCCACCACTGAATGAGAAGTCTACTAACAGTTTGTGACATCACTACAAGACAAAGATAAAGAAAACATTATGAGAATTGCATGACATTTCCTTATTTTTTAATGAAAAGTATACATTCCCTTAATTTATACTGACAGATTTTTCAGGAAATATTGTTTCCCCTACTTTCTGAAAGAAGTAAGTCAAGTGCTTTTTCATTTTGCCAGAAATAGGAAAATATGCTGAATTCTGTTCGTAATTTCTCTATATCACTGTGCTGAGTGAGTCACAAACTGCAGTAGCCTTCTCAGTCAGCAATGGTGGCACTAAAACTTTAAGAATTTATGACTTATGAACAGATTGTCAAATCTTTTCCAAACTTTCACTGATGCATTCTACTAGTACTGCTGCATTCATTCAATCTACACAAATTTTGGGTAAACTTGTTCTTTAGGTCTGCAACACTATCACAGGGAACTACAAACCTGCAGGATTGGACTGTTGTCAAAGTTCCTGGCGCTCGGCCTGTTCTCCAGCGTGCTGAAAGCGATGTTTCCTCCCGTGAGTGGTGAGATGTCGCTGAACTCGCTGGTGCACATCGCCCGCGTCTCATCGTTGATGCTGACATACTCGCTGTCGGGCTGGTTGTAGGTCGAGCGGCATGAGCCACTGTAGTACTGGTATGGAATCCACGGGCACTCCTGGCATGTACGCTTGTAGATGGCAAAGCTCTCCGGCCGCGGTGAGTAGAATTTGAGACGAATGTAGGTGATCTCAAACGATTTACCTGAAGAACAAAACAGAGCAGAAAAATGTTGATCAACTATTTACGAGTTTGCTGAGGAAACATTATCTAAAATACATATATTCTAGTTGCAGGGCGAAGTACTTCAGATAACCATGATATTTGCAAGGTAACAATGAACGTCCACGAACATTTTCAGATTGAAATAAAGCTTGATTAATCTTATGTTTGCTAAATTGCTTATCTCATTGTTGTTAAGAGTAGCAAGGCGTATGATATTCCCTATACAACAAGTTTACGCCAATTTCATCGATTCAGACTTTATTGCTATTAAAAAGGGAACTTGCATATAATTTGGTCAATATTATAATTCACAATTCTATTACATTTCATAGTCACATAATGTTTAGAATCTTCCAAACCAAGGATTGTCGTAGTAGTAGATAGTCACATCACATCTCAAGACACCATTTTGTTTTTATACGGTGCAGCAAAGGATAAGCACTCATATCCATCATCAATATACCCAGAGAGGATAGTTTATGGATCTTGCTTTTATGAGTATAAATAAAGTTGTGACTATAACACACTTCTTCTCACGTTACAGTCCCTACAGGTCAAGACTGCATAGAAACGGGCAAGGGCATTGATTTGTGTGTAACCCAGTGATTCCCCTTTCCTAAAGATGAAATGGAGTGTTCCTTGCTGAAACAAATCTTGGTGATGTTCTACACTTGTGGTCACGTCGTAAACCATCCTCAAGTCTTTTCTCATGGGCAAGGAACTTGTTGGCAAACATAGAAGTACATGTTTACTGGTATTTCAGTACTTGAATTTTTCTGTCTGTCTATAAGCAAACTGAAATCTTGATTCTCCACACGTGTTTCTCCAAATCACATTTGGCTAATCATGCTCTGGGGTCATTTTTGCCAAAACATGTACTTTTGATGGAAGGTGCACATTTCCATACTTTTGAGACTGTGGAGATTCATATGGACTAATATTCACTTCCCTCACTGTGCTTGCATAAATGTGCAATGTACATAGACCTTTAAATAGGCTTACATGATAGGTACATACAATTGTATAGAAGTATGTTGAGAATTGCATGTATGATTAGCAGGGTATATAAAGTTTGTGACAGGGGTGGAATCAATCATTTATTATCCACCTGAAGAGACTGGTTAAAGGAGACTTATTTTAGCACTCAAAAATTTCATCCATCTATTGCATTTAGAAACTAACAGATATTCTTCTTCAATGTGGAACCACCAGAGCTTGTGGTGTCCATCAAGCAATGTTATAGCTGCTTTTTGAAGGAAATGCCACTGTCTTCACACCTTGTAGTCATGTACATGTACTTCTGATGTGTGTGCATTGACCTTGTTGGCAAATATTTTTGTTCCCTTAATGCCAGAAAAGGATGCTGCTGCACCTTAACAATGTCTTTCACACACACACAGACACACAGACACACAGAATGGGAGCTGATCAAGCTTGGAAGTAATTCACCTCATCCGTCTGAGAATTGAATGTCATGGGCAATACACTGATCACATTGCAAGGCTTCAATCAATGTCAGGCCAGCAGAAGGTCATAACTACCTTTTTGTATTGAAGACATTGTGATGCTGTAAAACCAGAAATGTTTGCGTGCATTTGAATTTTGCAAAATTCGTAAATTCAAAATGTACATGGAAGTTCTTGTCTACACTGGATGCATTGAATCCCACTAGCAATTCATGAAAATATGCCACTAAAAAGGATGTCCACTCCAATTTGCAAAAGAAAAAACTTCATGCCGCCAAAATATCCTGTGTCTCAATATACTTTGTAAGATACCTGTGCCTGAACAATGACTGAAGCATTATAAGTGGAGCAGAATACAAAAGGGGGCAATGGACACCACCAGATATATCAAAAAGACATTCTTCAATTAAGTACTGGCACAGATATACTGTAAAACATGATATATTCGCGGCATGAATTTTTCGCCAATTGGTGGCGACGGCCTTTTTTGCGGCATGAAATTTTCGCGAACTGCCACTGGCATTCAATGCATACAGTGTAGACAAGAACTTTCGTGTGCATTTTAATTTCGCAAATCTTGGTGCTTGCGAAATTCGCGAAATTAAAATGCACGCGAACATTCCTCGTTTTACAGTATCACACTGCTGTGTTAAAAAAAAAAAAAGAAGAAGAAATTCTAAGAATTGAAGAAGGCACACTTATTTGAAGTGTGAAGACAAAAAGTTAGGAAATGACCATATCTGCACTGACCACAATAGAGGTGTTAGATATACAAAGTACAAGTTGTATAAGATGCAGCTCTTCTCTTACAATGATTATTTGCCCAGCAACATCTGGAGTTCGAATCTTTTCACCACATGTATGAACTTGTGATGGTGCCTTCGTAGGCTCTATACACTGTACAGCAGAGATGAAGAAAGTGATCTCTTTCTTCTCCTTCAGGTTAGGGAACATCCACACCCATTTGGCCAGACCCCCTCAACCAATGCCCCCCCCCCCCACCCCTTCTCCTCAAACTATCCTCCTCCCATGCCCTTCCCCTACCCCCACCCCAATCCCTTCTCCTCAAACTACCTCCAATCCCTTCTCCTCAAACTATCCCCCTCCCCATCCCCACCCCATCCCTTCTCCTCAAACTACCCCCTCCCATGCTCTTTCCCTACCCCCACCCCCATCCCTTTCCCCTCAAACTATCCCCCTCCCATGCCCCTTGCCCCCTACCCCTCCCCACCACTCCCTCGGGCAACTGTGACACACAAAGGGTCCATTTTCATGGCGTTTCCACTGCTAAGATGACCTCCTTCCAACTCTTGAGGTCACCTCAGGTCGCGATGGGTGGGTGGAGGGGGGAAAATACCTCACAGGCCCAAATGACGGAGTGTCCTTGGTAAGGATGAGAGACAGAGACAGACAGTGAGTGTAGAGATGATGAGAGTGAGAGGTTTTCTTCCTCTTCCTCTTCTTCAAGTCTGGAGGACTTTGACAGACAGGACACCTTGAAATACCTTACTGCTTTGTCACACTCCTTTCAAGTACCTACTTATATTAAAAATAGGCAAGGTTTAGACCGTTTAGACTAGAGTACCAATCATTAAAGGTGGCTACGACCTTCATATTCCTGTCAAATATTCTCCTTCTGCCACATGAAAGTTTCACATGACAAGCTAGTAATACGAATAATAATCATATCTACATTTTGAAGAAGATCTGACTCAAACCTGAAGATCTAATTTTTTTCCATTTGTCTTCTATCGGCTGAATCTGGCAATATGGCTTGAACACATTTTGCTTGCATACTGTACCTAGCAACCACAATAATTCACCAACTTTATACCTTCACAGCTCCAAGTAAAACACTTTCAGCAAGCTGGGAGAATATTTAAGTGTGTGTACAATATGATGTGATAGCTTTTTTGTCTTCAACTTGATACACAGGACTGTCTTGCTGATCTGATGTCTACAGCAATAAGGACAATTCAAAATGTTTGGGCAGTTTGAAGCAATTTCATTCCTACTTTGTACATGAAGTGATATGGGAGGAGAATGGAAGAATTTGACACTTAGTTGTGAAGTAGAGATATACACACATTGCAATTTAATGTAGTCCCACCTATACATTATTATGTGTACACTATACTTTAAGATGGGGGAATAAGGAGGGCAGATTTCATCCATCACCGACCAGACCACGCAGAGCTGGAAATATCCACTTTACATTTGTGTGCGAGACCAACACCCCAGACAAAATACCTCAGATGGCCAGGAATGCAAACAACGCTGATAACAAGCTTGTAAAGGCATGGAGTCACCGACACATTTGCTGATACAGGGCCCGATTGCATTGATCTCCTGACACCAGGATTTAATCAAGCAGACATAGTAATGAATAGTGCCGCCTGTCAGTCAGTCAGATCAAAGCCGAAGAGCAAAAAGCGCATTTCGGTTTATATCGAGCAAGCTGATCGAGAACCTCTTCACCACAGAAGCAAGTGGATGTTTATTGCCTTCTTGATTCACAATTGATAATTTCCACCCAAATTATCCACCAAATTATGAAAATTACTATCATATTTACAACAAATTGTATCTGCCGCTCATGCTCCTCCCCCCCCCCCCCACACACACACAAACTCAAACAATGTGCATCAAATACCTGTTAACGTTAACATAAATTTGCACTGTCTTGAAAAATTCATTAAAAAACGTACCCTGCATTTTCCAAGAACTTGAGACACATCTGAATTTTTCATGATTACAAAATGAGGCACCTACTTTAGTGCCATATGGTATGCACATTCCTTACATCAACACAGGCCCTTAGTGGATCTTAAAAACATTTAACTAGACTTCCTTTGATAGGCAGGATACCGGGGTGTTTTATAGTTTTGTTTTATGTCTCAAAGCTTTAAGAATAACAAGTCAGATCAACAAAGAAAACAAATCTTACGAATTAATACAATGGATGTGTATAATTGTAAATGTGCCTCTTTCATCCTTGGGTCAATGTACATTGATACAAACATGTGAAGAAAATCAAAGGTAAATTTCAGAGATGTTTTCATTTCCTGGTGACAAACCCACCAATACACAATTGATGCTTTGATTTTTACAAGTGATATTCCTGTGGAATCTCATACCGTCTCTTACTAGTATGTTTTCAAGAGATGAAACCTTAGGAGCAAAGTTTGGAAGGGTTAAGCTGGCATAAGAGTGCTTGTTAAGAGGACCACTGCTTTCAAAACTGACCCTCAGTTGGGTGCCACGGTTTTTGCCAGAGTCCAGCACAAGTCTTAAACGTCTTGGTGCGCCCACCCAAATCCACACTGGTTGATGCACTTGGCGGAAAATTCTGGGTCGGGGGAGTGTGTAATGGCAATTTGACAGGGTTGGCAAACATTTGCACTCAACTCTCCCATCCATTGGGCTTTGTTTGCAGTGCTAGATGACCAATGGCCTGTATTAAGGTGAGAGTACCCACAAATGTTTACCTGTCCCCTCATAAATGACCTGGTCTGAATATACCTGCACAGTACAGCTGTACCCCTCTGCAGTCTACAGAATGCCGGCAAAGTTGAATCCCAATGACCAAAGAATTTGCGATTGGTTTTCTAAGCATTTTCATTAACATTTTCATTAACACTTTCATGTCTCAAAATTGCCCATCTATTTTCAACATATGACATTGATTTAGTTTGGGTTTATATAGACCTACACTCCCATCATGATTGATTTCACCATCTATTTCAACCCTATGGCCCAAATTCACAAAGGTGGTACAAATGAAACCATGGTTTAAACCATGGACAAAAACCATGGAGCGCCAAGTGTCGCACGGAATATTTCGTTATGAAATTGGTCATTTCGTCGACAAAATGACCGTTTCATTAACGAAATTATCATTTCGTGGACGAAATGTTCATTTAGTTACAAAATGTTATCAATTCGTTACAAAATAATTATTTCATCGACGAAATGACTGATTTCGTAACGAAATATTCCATGTGACACTTGGCGCTCCGTGGTTTTTGTCCATGGTTTAAACCATGGTTTCATTTGTACCACCTTCGTGAATTCGGGCCATTGAGGACAAGTCCTGAGTATACCCGGGCAAGCATCTGTGGGAAATGGTTGTTGTAGCAAAATCAAACTGTCCTCAACAGGTTAAATACTGATGGATCTGAACTACCGGTACACAAAATTTCTTCTCCCCTCTGCACATCAAAACTGATGTGGACAAGCCACTAGATTGTTGTTGTCGATGCCGATTTTCATATCATTGCTGTTTCATTGCTGTTTCTTTTGCTGATATTTACTCTTTTTGTGATGTTGACATTGTTGCTCATGGTGTTGTTGATGATGTTCGAGTGTAGCTATTGATGTTGTTGATGATAAGTAATAGCATTGTTGATAGTATTGTTGTTATTGTTGGTGTTGTTGCCAGAGTCACAGGTGATGGCGGTGGTGGGAGTATCTTACAGGTGTAGACATCTCCTTTTACCGGAAATCATTTCCTCACAATACTGGACATCTAACGACAACACTTCCTTTCAACTAAACCATGGATTCTGCGTGTGATGGTTCACAACAAACAACACACACATCTTTTTCACAAAGTGAGCTGTTTTTATGCACTTTAATCATCATGACTGAAAGTTCACTCCCCAAAACCACAAACTGCATTAGTAAATGGTTTCCTGCATAAGTACCAAAGTACTAGCAGCCACCAGTCACCTCTGTGCAGAGACTAGTGGCTTGTACAACAAATTTAAAGGACAAGTTCACCTTCATTAAGATAAGGATTGAGAGAATGCAGCAATATTAGTAGAACACATCAGTGAAAGTTTGAAGAAAATTGGATAATCGATGCAAAAGTTATGAATTTTTAAAACTTTTGTGTTTGAACCGCTGGATGAGGAGACTACTACAACTGTAAGGCTCGTGATATCATACAGTGTATGAGTACAACAGTATAAAGAAAATGTAAAGAAAATTCAACATATTTTCACTTTTTTTTGCATAATAAAAGAGCACTTGACTTGCCTCTTTCTAAAGGCAATGGGAATAATATTACCCATAACATATGTCAGTAACGAGTCAAGGGAATGTGTACTTTTTTCAAAAGATGAAATTTTGTGAAATTCTCTTTATATTTTCCTTATATTGTTGTACGCATGTGACATCATACACTGCAGTAGTCTTCTCATCCAGCGGTGACTGCACAAAAACTTCAAAAATTCATAACTTTTGAACGGATTGTCCAATTTTCCTCAAACTTTCAATGTGTTCTACTAATATTGCTACATTCTCTCAATCCTTATGTTAATGAAGGTAAACTTGTCCTTTAAATGGAAGTTCCCGAGTGCCAAGGATTTGCTTTCCTGAAAAGCACAAAACACACATATAAAATTATCTTCCATTGCTTTAAGGTTTGGTTTCATTCAATATGATGCTTTATCAAACACCTGTTCATTACAACCTGATGTTTATTACTATCGGATGATCCCTGTGCAATTGCACAGATAGAGTCAAACCTCCCAAAGTGGCCACCTGCTTTATACAGCTATTAAAAGCAATTCCCTCAAAAAGAATATCCATGTTTCAATGACCCTGTTTAAAGTGGCCACCTGTCTATTATGAGCACTTTTTTGTCTCCCATGGATGGCTGCTATAGTCAGGTTTGACTGTATCTCTGCACCAATGATCACATTAACTACAATTCAGATTCATACTGTATGTGTACCACGACTGCCTCGCCACCAGTCTTCCCACACTGACCGAGCCTACTCAGCCAGACAACATCCTGTCTGCATTTGTTGGGCTTAAAATAACAAACACCTCGAAATAAACCCACTCATTTATTATGATCTCCATCCATTGTTGTCTCTTTAACACCCACACAGACATCCTTATCAATGATGCTACGGCAATGACTGGCCTGAAATCATCCTAAAATTAAAGATGAGCAATCAGACATCAACTTCCTTGCCAACAACATTAACAGATTTTCCAACATGCTACACTCACAAACTTGCACTATTAAAGCAGGGTACAAGCATTTTAAAACTTATTTTCTCTTTACCAGCAAAGCTGTCATTTCCGTTGATCTAGCTAGGAAATTAAGTACTACAAGGAATAAGTTGGAATTAACGGAACAGATTACACTGTTCTCGATTATCATCTGTTATGACAATACTTTATTTCTGCTAAAAAATATATATATAAAGAATTCAGGTTAAATTAATCAAGGGGAAGAAACAGAGGTACTGTGACTTTAATGTCAGGCAAGGGCAGCGCCTCAGTGTTTGCCAGGTCTTCTATTCATTTCATAACTCTCTGGTTTTCATCTGTCTTTGTACACATGTCAATTCCAGTCAGAGCCGAGGGTTTAAAGAATTGCGCATCTGGTGTATCGTTTGCCAGTCGACAGAGAAAAAGAGAGGAAAAAAATGCAATCATCTTGCTACACTGTCCTACTTCTAGCTTCCTCTAACACCAAATTTTGCTGCTTCGAGAAGCAGCTACAATGCGGTGAAGGGCATTTAAAGTCATTCCAGTGAACCAACTGTTAAATCCGCCTTACCTACTTGCGATAAAATATCCCACTGAATTTGATGAATTGGCTGAATGCATTGATAAGCTTATAATAGGACATAACATATTACAACGTTCCAAGTTCCAAGCTCTATGTCTTACTTTGAACTATCAATGCAGGTGAGACAATGATGATGATTATGATGACAATGGTGGTGATATTAATAACTCTCCACAGTTTTGAGCTGTGGAAAGTTATTGAGAGTACACCACAATAATATGACTAATGTGCTTACTGGGAAGGTTCATTGATCTTTTAACCTTTGACCTTGTCAGACTTCACCAATATTTGAACTTGACTGGACAAAGTTACTTAAATGAAAAACAGATAATTCTTGTTGTTCATAATTCATGTATTTAAAAAGTGTGATGTGTGGTGAGAGGTGACCTATAACTTTCCAAAATGAGTGACAAACTGAAGAGGAAATTTGAACATTTAGGGCCTATATTGTAAGATATCATTTGTTGGGTTTATACTTCATAATTTCTTTAATTCATCACCAAAGTTTTGTGCAGGACAGAGAGAGCAGCCCTCAAATTTCTATACAAGTAGTATGAACCCACTAAAGAAGGACTGATTACTTGTATAACATGTGAAGTCTAGTCTTCACCAGGTTAAAATAGCAAAGAAACAAGCTTTAACTTATTCCTTGACGTTCACAGCTTGAACTTTAACTTTGCGACAAGTTGGTTTTTTTTTGTTTTTTTTTTTGTTTTTTTTTTTTTTTTTTTTTTTTTTTTAAGGAATTCAGGTTTGGCAAATCCTATTAGATAAAGAAGGTAATCGCATCTGAAGTATTTCACGCACTCTCTCCCTCTCCCTCTCCTACTACAAAACTCCCTCTTTCCTTCAGCCGTTGTATCCTGTAGGAGTATGAAACCCAGCTCTCGCTATATAACACACCTGTTGGTCTCAACGATCAATGCCACGGTTAAGTCAAATCCAGCCAATAATCCGAGTGAGGGTGAAAATAACAGGCCTGGTAATGTGAGCCAGGTGACTCAGGAGCACAGGGAGCTGTGTTTGTGATGTGGAGTATCTCTTGTGAATCATCCATGTAGCACCAAAGCCCACCTTCCCCCTCCCCTCCCTCCTTTTCTATTTCTTTTCTACAATCATCTCTTCGATCCCCCTACCCTCCCCCCCCCCCATCAAGTAGGCCTAAACATGACTGTTTCTAAGTGAGTGCAAAAACCAAAACCAAGACCAAAAACCACAGAGGAAAATAATGTGCATTCACATTGCACAATCAAATATACTGCAAAATCTCTTTTGACTGATAGAGTATTATTTCCAAGATGATAGCTTCTTTTTTTTCTGAAATAAACAAAACATTCCAACACCTACAAAACACAATCTCTTTTTATCTCACTTCCAAAAAATTTCACACCTTTTGGCTCATTCGGACAGTGTTCAAGGAGAGTTTCATTTGTGTATCCAAACTTATATGTAAGCCTACAGGAGGATAAGTACAATGTGTGTAGGCCTACCACTCAAATCTGATTTCACTCCCAAAGCAAGGTTCCCACAACTGAGTATTCCAACTTAAAGGACAAGGTCACCTTCATTAACATAAGGATTGAGAGAATGCAGCAATATTAGTAGAACACATCTGTGAAAGTTTAAGGAAAATTGGACAATCCGTTCAAAAGTTATGAATTTTTAAAATTTTTGTGTTGGACAGCTGGATGAGGAGACTACTGATACCCCTTTCATAAACTCATCCTCCTATTATCCACATAAGAATAATGCGGACAATTCAATAAAAAATGCGTTCACAAACTCTGAAAATAATCCGCATTATTTTTACGAGCGCCCGTCCTGAAAAAGGCGGATAATCGTCATGGTGACTGCACACGTCCCTCCTGCGGGAAAGACAGGTGACGTTTGACCGCACCCAGGCAATCATCCGCATTACACTGCATTATTTGGGTTTGCGTTCATAAACTCCAAACCTGGTCCCGATGCTGCTATTATGCGGATAATAGAAGGGTCGAAATAAAGCGCATTATTCTTTCCCTGCTCCGATTTTACGACCAAATGTTGCGGATATTATCCGCATTATTGAGTTTACGAAAGGGGTATGAGGCTCGTGATGTCATATGAGTACAACAGTATAAACAAAATGTAAAGAAAATTCAACATATTTTCACTTTTTTCGCATAATAAAAGAGCACTTGACTTGCCTCTTTCTGAAGACAATGAGAATAATATTACCCATAACATATGTCAGTAACGAGTCAAGGGAATGTGTACTTTTTTCAAAAGATGAAATTTTGTGAAATTCTCTTTATATTTTCCCTATATTGTTGTACGCATGTGACATCATACACTGCAGTAGTCTTCTCATCCAGCGGTGGCTGCACAAAAACTTCAAAAATTCATAACTTTTGAACGGATTGTCCGATTTTCCTCAAACTTTCAATAATGTTTTCTACTAATATTGTTACATTCTCTCAATCCTTATGTTAATGAAGGTGAACTTGTCCTTTAATGTATGATGTTAGTGTCTTTCATAATATGTCTCCCATGTTCCTTTCTTGAGAGTTTCTTATCTGTCTGTTTGTCTCCCACTCTCTCTCTCTCTCTCTCTCCTATCCCACCACTGTTAATCCTAAATGTTTCAGCCATGTTCAATGTGTGCCCCTGGACTCTATTTCACTGCCATTACGTCTAACCTGTGGAATGTCGTCTGTGAATAATTGGTCCTTAGGGGGGCGGCAGCTGCCACCCCAAGCTTGGAAGTGATCCCTTGCAGTTTGGTCTGTTTTCAAGAACCAGAAACAAGAATCAAGAACCTTGTTTCAGTCAGGAACTTGTCCCAACATTCAATGAAGAAAAATCACTGAAAATTTTCCAAACAACTCGCTACAGCTCCTGCTCTTGTGAACAACAGAAAATTTACGTAACAGTTTCGATGCAATGACAACATTTGTGATTGATATTCATTTTCAGGTAAAACTTCTGATACCAAATACTTAAATATTTGTCTCTCCTTGGACTGAATGCAAGTCCAAGATCAGGTAAAAATGCTGAAAATGGATGGTAGTATATATCCATTCATTCAATCAAACAGACAGCACACTTCAATTTTCATTTTCCAACAGAGCAGGTCATGATTTAGGCCTACCACTTTTAACAGATACATTCAGGCTAATATCAGTTTCACCTCCGTTAAGGTTTCACACAGTCAACCCACTAACTACTGACACTAATGCTCAAGAGACATATTTTGTGGAAGGCAACAGGATGACAAGCAAGTTCTTTTCTAAGCCTGAATTAAATGTCTATAAAATGTTTAAAGGACAAGTTCACCTTCATTAACATAAGGATTGAGAGAATGCAGCAATATTAGTGAACACATCAGTGAAAGTTTGAGGAAAATTTGACACTCGATGCAAAAGTTATGAATTTTTAAAACTTTTGCGTTGGAACCGCTGGATGAGGAGACTACTAAGGCTCGTGATGTCATATGAGTACAACAGTATAAAGAAAATGTAAAGAAAATTCAACATATTTTCACTTTTTTCGCATAATAAAAGAGCACTTGACTTGCCTCTTTCTAAAGGCAATGGGAATAATATTACCCATAACATATATCAGTAACGAGTCAAGGGAATGTGTACTTTTTTTCAAAAGATGAAATTTGTGAAATTCTCTTTACATTTTCCTTATATTGTTGTACGTATGTAACATCATACACTGCAGTAGTCTTCTCATCCAGCAGAGACTGCACAAAAACTTCAAAAATTCATAACTTTTGAACGGATTGTCCGATTTTCCTCAAACTTTCAATGATGTGTTCTACTAAGGCCAAAAAAAAACAATTGTTGCATTGGCGTAACATGAGATTTTCAAATAGGGTCGGTCGGGCGGATTTTTTTTTTTTTTTTTTTTTTTTTTTTTTGCTACCTGCATTTTACGTGTAAAACTCGTACTCAGCTCAGTAAACAGTTACAACTGCTGCACCGAATGTGCTGTGTTCATCTATTCTACAAATCATTTATGAGGCCGATATTACTGGAATTATACCCCTTCACAGAATTTAAAGATGTTGAAATCCCTATCCTGAATGTTTTCACTTCATATTTTACTATTTTGACTTAGATAAGACAGATGCAAATTGACCCATATGTACGATCTTTTCATCGCACACGGCGATCTCTATCACAGTCCCACATATACAGATTCGTGTAAGTTCTCCACACAAGAAACCTATGGCAAAACTGTGCACAATGCATCGCAGTCTCAATGCTACTGAATAAATCTTGTTAGAGTACGTGTCCGTGTTGGAAACAGATGACGTACTGATCAAGGAAGGCTTATGCGAGGCGCTAGATCTCTCCCTCGTACATCCGATATCCCCAGAGCCGTTTCCACTTCCGGGTTTGTGCGATCGCGATCGCAATCAACAAGATATTTGATATCGATAGCAAAAAAAAAAAATAAAAAAACATGGGGTCGGCAGAATTTTTAGGGTCGGGCGGGTTACGCCAATGCAACAATTTTTTTTTTTTTTTTTGCCTAATATTGCTACATTCTCTCAATCCTGATGTTACTGAAGGTGAACCTGTCCTTTAATATACCCAGTGGTCATGGAAAGGGTTAAATACTGTGTTGCACTTGTTACTACGAATTATAGATGACAAAGTGACATGTACAGACAGCTAGACAGTGTACATTATATTACAAGGCTTGGTGAATATATACACTTCAACCTTGGATTGGCTTTGACCCCCAGAGGAGATTAGTCTTGGTGCACAGGCCTCTGTTGCACATGGCAAATTCAGCTCTTGGTCATGGTCATGGAGATTTTCATATCAACTGTATGTCAATGCTGGTCATCTGAGTAAAATTCTACATTTTGAACAAGCAGAACACCTTGGGCTGTATTGATCAGTTGACGAACTTCCTTTTCAAGCTTTAATCAGAATGTGACAGGAAGACCAGAAAAGGAACTTTGTTAATTGATCCTTACATATCATAAATGTCAATAAAGTGACTTTTCCCTTGTATGTGGTTGTACTTGTATAACCTCATCAGTTCACTGTCCTGGAAACAAATCAAAATGTGTCAAACAAATCATAACTTCTTTACACTGGATATCACACCATCTACAGGAAAATACCATGGAAAAGAGCATTCCTGCTTGCAAGATACTGTCAAACTTGTTTTACATATGTATATGGATTTGAAGTACCCATGTCATTTGATAGTTCACTTTTATTACGAGCAGCGAAGGACATTCTTCATGTACAAGTGTATGTTTAGATTTAACTTAGCTTGGGTCTGTTGACATCAGACTATTATGAATGTGACCTGAAAAGTACACAGGGAGTGGAATGGTATGAAGGGTGTCAAGGTCATGGCTAAGTCATCAAAGAGAGACCAGTCACAATGTCTATGCTTGTCCCATCTCATTTGGGACCAGCCCTTTGTGCCGATGGTGGGATGGATTTGTTACAGAGTGTGGTGAAGATTGCAGAAGACTGCCATCAATCAGGGATGCCGATTCACACCCATCTCGGAAATGTTGCATGCAGAGGGGCGCGCCTTTCCCCCTCAAGACATCTTGATCGGAGTTTGCCTTCATCAGATAAAAGCAGCAGCATGCAACACTTCCTTGAGTAGGTTTGTTCATATGCCAAAGACACTCGCTGAAGGAAAAAAAATAAAGTGTCACACAGAAAAAATCTGATCCCTGAGCAAAGTGTAGGGAAAGCAGCAGATCATGGAATATTCCACCAAAATTTGACATCTAGGCCTATATAAGGCCCGTTCACAAACAACATAAATCAAAATTTCAATCGCGATCCAAATTTCGATTTTTTTTTCTACCGTTCATACACAGGGAAAAATCGCACTTCGCAGCAAGGAAAGAACGATCAGTGGCCAAACTGCGCATGCGTGAAACTTGCATGACCGAAGACTGACCCCGTCCGCAGTCCCAATAGAGTTTCGCACGCACTACGAACGATGGGATTAAAAATACCGATTTCCGAATCTCGATCGCGCTCACACACACGACGCTTGGCAAAATAATCGCGATTATTCTGAAAAATCGCACTAATAGTGCAAGTTGGATCGCGATAAGGATCGCGGTAATTAGTGAGATTTTTCTGTCCACACTGGAAAAAATTTCGAAATTTTGATCGCGATAAGAAAATCGATTTTTAAATCGCACTTTTTCCCTTGTGTGTGAACGGGCCTATTGTCCCCACAGCCTGATGGGGATCACTCATGAGTAATACAATTCTTCTCAGATCTGTATCTCAATTAAAAGAGGTCAGAGTTCAGAGAACAGAGGTCAGGGTATTGAAAGTGAGATCCAAAACAGAATGGTAGAACTTTGTCAAAATCAGACATAATGCCAAAATGTTCTGGAATCTTTCAGCCACTAAAGAGTGATATTGGTCCCAACCAGGGAATGATGCCATCACCTCTCAACTCACGCCATGACATCATCAACTCCTCCAGGCATTTCGTAGTTGCAAAACAATATTGCTGTAAGTCTTTGAAAAAAGTGAAATTCTCAAAATTCCCTAACTTTCTTTCTCATCTTTTGAAACTATTTGTTTGTTTGTCTGTTCATCTGATCTTCACATACTCTAGATTAAAATCAAGTTGACATGGTATGCAATTTTATTATTAATAGTCAGGGGTTCAATTACAGTACTAACCACATCTCTGTGTTTTGGTGTTGTTTCTTGAACATGCACTTGAATGTTATAATTCTATTGACTGATAGCTTTTCATGAATAGAATTTGACAATATAAAACACTCACTTGGACCTTCTTTTGGTGATTACCCATTGTTTACGGCAGTGGCAAAACCTCAAAACAGCTAAATTCATGAATAACTAATCCTTGAATTGGCAACGATTTTTCAGAGATTAAAGTGAACACTTTTCTATCAACCTGGCAAACTGTGTATTACAACCTCTGTGTCTAATTTTGTGCAGATCTAATGCATTTAACCTGTTTGCATCTAATCTTTCTCCAATATCAAATATGCAGTAAAACTCAGAGTTGCCAATTTGATGACAAGATGAAGATTTCCATACCAATTAAACTTCCCTAGGACTCAATGGGTTAAGGCAGTGGTTGGTTTACAGGTAGTGCAGTAGGAGGTGGTGAAGTGTACCTGTCTGTGTTCTACCCATCCAGCCAGCTTTATGATTACACCAAATGTGGGACCAATCACCCAACGGATTATTGGTTGACCTCAAAATCGGCATGACGGCTCCACAGGATGTGGTTTTGACACGTAAGCCTCCTCTTTCACACTGCAACATGGTGAATTCATCATAATAATGACTAAAAAATAAACATAACCAAAGTCCCCCTATTAATTCTGTGATATGAACATGTAAATAAGAACAATCATCGGGCAAAAGAGAGATATAAAAAAAGAAAAAAAAAAACGATGATTGTTCTTATTTACATGTTCATGTATGTACTGATTTGTTTTTTATTCCAATAAAACACATAAAAAAAAAATCTGTGATATTATAGTAGCACACTATACACTGTACATCACACCTTTGACTCACATACAAGCACATGATGTAGGTATGCACAGGTACTCTTGGATTGATGACCTTGTGAAGTGTGGGTAACAAGAATAACCCTACAGAAGGGGTTCCACTTTTTAACAATCTAAACACACTGTTTGAACGTGGAAAGCCCTGTTAGTGTATTACTGGTATCATATGGATATTAAACACAATCTTAGGATGCGTTTGAGTTCTCTTCTACATCATACTATACTGTACTGCACATGTGCCAGAGGAGCACTCGAACGCTCCTTAAAGGACAAGTTCACCTTCATTAACATAAGGATTGAGAGAATGCAGCAATATTAGTAGAACACATCATTGAAAGTTTGAGGAAAATCAGACAATCCGTTCAAAAGTTATGAATTTTTAAAGTTTTTGTGCAGTCACCACTGGATGAGAAGACTACTGCAGTGTATGATGTCACGTGCGTACAACAATATAATGAAAATATAAAGAGAATTTCACAAAATTTCATCTTTTGAAAAGAGTACACATTCCCTTGACTCGGTACCAACATATGTTATGGGTAATATTATTAGGTGATCCGAGTATCCTCTCGGATCACCTATTGTATCTGTACGGATTCTTTCTTCTTCTTCTTCTTTATTTCTTTCTCCTCAAATGTTGTGCAGAGGTTAACTCAAAAAGTCATTCACCTATCACTTCTAAACTGATACCATATATGTATCACGTCATAAGGACGACAGATCTAATGTATCACTGTGATCAGTCAACCATGACGTCACTATGACGTCATTATCTGAAAACACGTTCACATTCGTATCTCATTGATGAAATGGATTTTCTCAATGAAATTTACATATCATATAGTTCAAGTCAAGCTCTATTGATATATTTCATAAAATTTAGTCACGTTCATAGTAAACGAGCGCGTACGCGCGCGTTGAAATTTTAACATGCTCCAATCGAGCTCAAAATTGTTTTGCACCCGTTTCAGGTCATTTGGAGTATTTCAGAAAAAATCGACGGACGCGTACGCGCGCGCGCATATACGCACGCACTGCTCATATGCAATAGAAATTTCCCGTTTTTTCACACGTATCGGATGTCTGAAATATCAAAGAATGTTTCTACCAAGTTTCAAGTCAATCCGACTCAATATGACGTCATACGGGCCCGTCAAAGTTGAAATTCCGCGCGCGCGTCAATGGCGATATACAGTGCAACAATGCCAAAAAACCGCCAATTTTAAATCCGATTTTACTCGTCAGGATGGACGGTGACCCCCCATTTTCTTTACATATTTTGAAAGCTGATGAGTTGTACATATCATTTCATGGGTTGGCGATACTGAAAAAATGATTAAAAGATATCAGATTTCTTAAAAAAGTAAAAAAAGTAAATTTTCAAAATGACGTCATCAAAATTCAAGTTCACTCGAGCGTATCTCACTTATCCTTTGCCAATTTTCACCCAGATTTCAGTATGTTGTAGCTTATTAAATGCTCTTTCATGAATGTAATAATAACATTTTGATTGGATGACGGCATCACCTCGTAAAAATGGATTGAAAGTATCCTTGTAAAATTTGACCAGTTTACGTGTTATCTCTATGGGAGAGCAGTTTTTCTGGAAGTGAAAATTGACATGACTATCTTTTTCGAGCACTAGCTCACTTATGCTTCGGTGAATTTTTCCCAGATTTTAATATGTTGTAGCTGAGACTTTGGGCTATCATGTATGTTCCCTTCGTTTTTTCATACGATGTCGGGATCACGTCAAAAAACTTACTTGAAATTAAAGTTTATCTTCGATGTATTGAAATATTTCTTTCTTTTTGCAACGTTATGTGCAATAACTCAAGAAAAACATACCCTATCACCACCATATTTTGCACATATTTAGTTCATGTCACGAACATTATTTCATAAAACAACAACGACTTGATCAGACGCCATCTTGGGTATGTAAATTAGGGTCAAAGGTCATAGATGTTTAATCCTGTATCTTGGTGAATACATGTCCTATCTTTCCCATATTTTGCACACGTAAAGACCATGTTACAGGGATCATTTCATAAAATAACCACTTTTTGCTCAGATGCCATCTTGTCTGTGCAAAGTGGGGTCAAAGGTCATATGTACTTCTTTTTCTATTTTCGCTATGACGTGTTATCTCTATGGGAGGGATTTTTTTTAGATGTGAAAATTGACATGACTCTCTTTATCGAGTACTATCTTACTTATGCTTCAGTGAATTTCTCTCAGATTTTAGTATGTTGTAGCTGAGACTTTGCACTATCACGATTCGAATCATTGATTAAAAAAGAAATCGGATCACCTTAATTTGTCAGTGATGACAAATTACAATCTCTAGTTCCTATTGCCTTTAGAAAGAGGCAAGTCAAGTGCTCTTTTATTATGTGAAAAAAGTGAAAATATGTTGGATTTTCTTTACATTTTCTTTATACTGTTGTACTCATATGACATCACGAGCCTTAGTAGTCTCCTCATCCAGCAAACTTTCACTGATGTGTTCTACTAATATTGCTGCATTCTCTAAATCCTTATGTTAATGAAGGTGAACTTGTCCTTTAAGTGTACCATACCATACTGTAGAGAGCCCAAAGTGGACCAATTCCCGATGTGCGCCAAAAGCGTACCAAAATGGTACCAAAAGTTGGCACGAGAAGAATGCATGTAACACGCACATACGTCATCATCCAAAGACTTCATTATTGTGTAAAGGGCATCTGTTCACGTATTGTCTTATCATTCACTGATAGTTCTGTTTTGAGAGATACACTTGACAGGGAACCAGATTTACAACGCATGGACCATGGTCACCAATGAAGCAAATTGCACTGCCAAGAGAAGTAAATGTAAAAGTTTGGAGCCTTAAGTAAACTAGGGAAGTGAGACTTTAACCTCCCTGGAACTACAAATGTACCACTCTTCTCCCCTTTCAGTTGGTACCCTCTGCCAATCTGGTAAAGTTTGTGATAACTCTTAAAAACTTGATTTTTACTTCTCCTAACACTGTACACGAGTGTATGTTTATACTCATGTAATAATATGTTGTACAACCATTACATGCTGGCCATGAGAGTTACGTCACATCTCGGAAGTAAGAGGTTATTCAACTACCTTTCTGTAACACTCCACCACTCATCCTATCCAGTATCTCTATAGAGACTAATACAGGACTGAAAAGGGGGTATCTATCTGACAAGGGGAACAAAGGGTTTGGGCAAGAGTCTTCACCCTCTGGTGCACTGGAACCCCACTGAACCCCCTCTGAGTACAGCCCTGTAGAATGCCATGCCCACAAACAATAAGCAGATGAGCCGCTCTTTTCAGGGACGTCAAAAACTAAAGGGTTACTCAGAGGTTGATGTCTCTCATACCTTTCGATTGCCCTATTTTGGATTTCCCATCTTTCTCGTCTATCTTTGTTGCTCTAAATCTAGCCATATCCTCTTTGGCAAAAAAAGAAAAGAAAAACAAGAGACCCGCGGGTCTAGCGCTCACCTGAGTATCGCAAGTTCACCTTTCACGCAGTCACTAATCTAAATTATTCACAGCTCTACTAAAATTTGACCAGGCTTCTCAAGTAGAAGATGAAAATGTACAATAAGGGCCGAAATTTTTAAAGATTCCTTCATTTGGGGGGATTGGGGGCCCCCTGGGGCCCTCTGGGTGGGGCATGGTGCCCATTTTGATAAATTGAGATCCTGACCCCCTAGGGATGCTACCTGCCAAGTTTGACGAAAATCCATCATGAGGTTTTCAGGAAGAAGATGAAAATGTACAATTCAGGCCCCCATTTGGACCTTCCCAACCCCCCCCCCCCCTGCCCCCAAGAGGGGCACCCCTGGATTTGCTATGAACAAACTTGAAACTACAGTCATTAATGTACTCACTCATAGTATTATCTTAGCTCTATAACTTCTGATTCTAGAGAAGATTTTTAAAGATTCCTTCATTTTGGGGGGTTTGGCCCCGCTGGGGCCCCTGGGTGGGGCATGGTGCCCATTTTAACAAATTGAGATCCTAACCCCCTAGGGATACTACCTGCCAAGTTTGGTGAAAATTGGTCACGGGGTTCTCAAGAAGAAGATGAAAATGTATAATTTAGGCCCCATTAGGACCCCTCCCCACCCCCCTCCCCTGGGTCCCAAGGGGGGCACCCCTGATTCTGCCATGAACAAACTTGAAACTACAGTCATCAATGTACTAACTCATAGTATTGTAATATATCAAATGTAGGAGCGTTGTCGCTGCAAAACCAAGCTTCAACCACTACAGACATGAGGGAAAACTCCTTCATTGCTATTCCCAGAATTTTGTCCACCCCGACTGGTCATCACATCCTGTGGTCAGTCTACACACCCTACCTCCCTAGGAGCCTAACCTCTCCCATAAACATTTCTGGATAACTTGTCTCCCCATTGTCTACCAGTGCTAAGTTTCTCCCCCATCATCCCCATCATGTAAAATGTGAGTCACTGGTGTCAGTGACCCATGGATTGACAGTGGTCATTACTAACCTACTCCTTTGTTTTATTATAATCTGAATCCCTCTATTTTGAATATTTGAATATTGTAGATTAAGCCCCTCCTTCGAGTATAGATGTATTATAAAAGTGACCATGTGCTCTGGTCAAGAGTCCTCTCTTTCACCCTCTTCGGGTAAAGACACAAAGCGTTGGTCTCCCTTGCCATCCCTCTTTAGGGGCAATATATGGCCGTTTGATGGGGAGTACCTATTAATATATCACATTCCTGTAAAGCGTTATATCCTCTTGTGACTAAATAAAGAGCCTGGATTTGGATGCTTATATGAACTGGTCTCTGGGTCCTTTCTTCGGAGCGTCGAGAAAACATTTAATACCAATGTAACACCGATTACGCCATCGAAGAACATCAACTATACAAAATAAAGGTGTTACATTCTGGTGGCAGCGGTGTGTCGATACATCGAGCCCTTCTCCAGGTGGGATTAGACGAGCACATCCCCACATTATACCGCTCTGGATTTTGCTGTTTCTGGACTGTTTTATATCATTTGTTTCCTTCGAGTGGATCATCTTGCGACAGCGACCAATCTCTTCTGCGGAACTGAATTCGAGCCTTTGTGCAGTATAGGGCTCCTGCTGACACAATATATATATATTTTTTTGCACTGTGAGATTGCAGTTTCACACTGTAAACAGCTGTGAACTATCACATCTGCAGAATTACCTATCCCTCATCACTTTCCTGGATTTTGGAGCAGTGGATTGATATCCGTGTTATACTTCAAGCGACGTGATATTGTGCTCCTTAGCGGATTGTATCCTGTCGTCATTGTGGCATCATCATCTATATGCTGGAGTGTTTTGTGTTTTAATGTACATGTAAGCTGTTCGCCACTGCTGGAGAATCAACCTTTATTACCTTGGATGAGCTGTTCTTCTTCATCCTGGATCTACTTTCATCGCTGACTTGTACTGTTTGCCTCCTGCTATTTTAATGTGAGTCAACCTGTGCTGTACCTGGCTGTGACTCCTCTTCATTGATCAGTCGTCTTCAACCAGTGACATCATACATGGACTGTACAGCGCTACCGGTCATCTACGAGGGATCTGGATGAGTTCTTCTTATTCATATTCATTTTTTCCTTTTTCACTGAACATTAATTACTTAATTCGGACACTCTTTTACGAATCGTATTTTCTTTTGTCTTAATCCTGTCCTCTTTTTTATGAGATTTGTTTTTATGTGCTGAGTGTTGGCACGTAGCTTCATTATACTCCGTTGTTTTAACAATTTATTTTTGCTTTCATTTTATATGCATGTTGATATACGTATTTAATTGTAATTGTGTGACGTGTGTTTGTTTGTTGATGAAATCCTTTGTTTTTTTCTTATGTTGATTACGGTTTATGATACATCGCTAGTTTTTGTGTGTCAGCTTATGCTTGATTTGGCATAAGTTTGTTTATTTTCTTTTTTTTTACATTTGCATAGGGTGATTTATTCACATCTGCATATTTTTTTCTCTTCATCTTTCTTTTTCTTCTCTCTTCTCTCTCTCTCTCCCTCTCTCTCCTGTGTAATCAGTTAAGTAGGTTTACATAGTACTCGATATTTCTTGCTCATTCTTGACTTAGTTAAACCTTTTAACTTCTAACAATGGCTACTGAACAACCCACTCCTACCACATCTACCTCTCCTTCCACCTCCCAACCCCTTATCCGCATTGATCTCCCTCCTCCTTTCAGCGGCGATGGGAGAGAAGATTTCTCCCAGTGGTGTAGGAGATTAGAAGTAGCAGCAGAAGCATGGCCAGGCAGTAGTCAGATTGATTTGGCCAAAATCCTCCCCTCCCGCTTGGAAGGCTCTGCCTTCACTGTCTGGGATTCCTTGCCATCTGCTGACAAGTGTAATTTTCCAAAATGCAAGACACATTTGTCCAAAGTGTTCTCTAAAACGACAGAAATTTCAACATTCCAGCGAATGTTGAACGCCCGACCCCGCGCCCAAAATGAACCCCTTGAGGTTTATGTTGCAGACCTCACTAGATTAACATCCCTTGCTTTCCCTAATTTTGACGAAAAGGCGAGGGACGACGAAGTTTTCCGTCGATTTTTGGCAGGATTGGATGCGGAGTTGCAGCGAAAATGCCATGAGCATGGCGCTGCAACTCTCGACGATGCACTCCGCATCGCTCATCAGATCCAAACAGCGGATGAGGCACTTCGTCTCCCCTTTCCCCATAACCGCCCCCAATCCCCAGTTGTTGCTGCTGTTGCTGCCCCCTCTGCAGATGTTTTGAACACAGTAGTTGAGTCGCTTGCTGAACTTCAGGTTCAAGTAGGTGATTTGGCAAAAACTGTCAACAGTCGTTCGCACCACAACCACCCTCCCAATACAGCCGCTCGACATCGTTCCCCCTCCCCATACTCTCGCTCATTGTCACGTGCACACCCCTCCCATTCATCTACATCTCGCAAGCAGGATACATCATATCGTTCCCCTTCCCCATATTCCCGCTCATTGGCACACTCACATCCTCACCACTCGTCTACATCTCGTCGGGAGGATACATCATATCGTTCCCCTTCCCCGTATTCCCGTTCTAACTCACCAATTCGATATCTCCCTTCATTCTCCTGTTGTCACCATCCACGTACTCGCTCCCCATCCCCATTTCATCCTAACAATTCACGACAGTATTCCCGTCAGGAATATCGTTCTCCTGATCGGTCTTCCAGTTATGGTGGACCTGACATGCGATTTTCACGCCGAGATTACATGCGATACAGGACTGATAGTCCCGCTCGCCCCCCTCCATCTCACTCCCCGTATCGTTCCCATGACTACCGTACCCCCACTTCCCCTCGCCATGTTTCGTTTGCAGACAATGAAAATGGCGGCCCCCATGGATCTCAGAAAGCCTTTTCTCAGCCGGGAAACAGGTATTAGCTGGTACGGCGGGTCGACTACCAGCATCCATCTCTCCTGATAGACCCACTGATTCCCTTCGCTCCGATTGCCTTCCTCGTATCTTGGTCAGAATTGACAACATGCAAATTCCTGCCCTTATAGATACTGGTACATCTGTCTCTCTTGTTAGTGAACAATTGCGTTCAGCCACTCCTAGTTTGCGTACATGCCCTTTCCATTCATTACCTGTTAAGGTAAATTCTGTATCTGGTAACCCCCTTGACACGTTAGGTACAATTACTGTGAATTTTTCCACGACCTCTCATTGTTTCACATTTCCATTTCAGGTGGCCCGTGACATTGATCCCCCTTTTATCATTGGTTGGGATTTCTTGCTTCACCATCATGCACAGCTTGACCTCACTTCAGGTGTCATCATTATTGGCAATGTCACTATCCCTCTCATGCGCCAACATGAGTTCACACCTGCATGGAGTGAAATGACAATACCACCATCTCTTCCTAATGCAACATTCTCTACCCTCCCTGACAGCTATGATGGCGCTCTAGAACCATCTACAGATGGACCCATTCCTCTTCCTCCACCTTTTCCACCTCCTCCTCCTCCACCTCAAACTCTACCACCACCTCCTCCACCTCCTCATCCACCTCCTCCTACTTTCCCCCACACTTCATCATTACCTGACAATGATCATACCCCTCCTCTTTCACCTGTTTCTACCTGTGATACTCACGACCCAGATTTCCATACCCCGGAAGATAGTAATGACCTCTGTTTCTTGTTAGTTAATGAAGGTTTCAGATTACATCAAGCACAACACCAAGACCCCATCATTCGTGAAGTTCGGTCCTGGGTGAGATATGGAAAATTTCCCCACAAATCATCTATCCCTCGTTATGAGTCTGCCCTTCGCAAATTTCATTCAGAACGTGATCGCTTGGTGCTCCATGATGGCTTGCTTTGTAGATTAAGACGTGCTTCAAATGGTTCCCTCGATCGTCAGGTTGTCATACCGCATTCTCTCGTTCCTAATGTATTGGCTATTTTGCATGGTTCCCCATTTTCTGGACATTTTGGTGCTGCTAAAATTATCCAGAAAGCTGACAAGGTTTGCTATTGGCGGTCTATGCGCCGGGACATAACAGATTTTTGTCTCCGCTGTGCCCCGTGCCAAGCACGTCGTAATCCCGTTCCCGCACTCCGTGCCCCCCTTCAACCCATTAGGCCTATCTCTTCTCGTCCCTTTGAACACATTGCCGCTGACCTGACTGAACTACCCCTCACCTCACGAGATGACAAAGGCATTCAATGCCATCTCATTGACCCATCCTCCCCTTCTTCACAGCCGAAAGTAATACACTATAATCGGCTAAAGCTCTATCGCGACACTTCCCTGCCTCTGTCATCCCCGACAAGTCCACCACCTTCCCTCAATGTCCTCCCTCCACCAGTACCCCCACCATCACTCTCTACTAATATATGGCTTGTACCACCCCCCTCCCCACCTGTCCCACCTGTTACGTCCCCTCCCAGTCACCCCAACGCGCCTCCCCCTCCTCCTTCACCATCCCATGATGCCCATGCCCGTAACCATGATCCTCCGAACCGCACTCGAAGCGGCCGGATTGTACACCCTCCTGATTATTATGGTAACCCCATCTCCTCAGACTTCACCTCTTTCTCTCGTTAGGCCTTGGTAACTTAACTTTCGAACAACCTTAATGAAGGATTGTCACTATTTTGAAGTTATCGCATCATTTGTCTTATGTCCATTTATGTTTCTGTTGTCTGTCTTCTGAATGCCAAGTAAGGAGGTATTGCCTCCTATAATGCCATTCCTTTGCATATGTTTTTTTCATGACCATCAGACGGTTAAAGCAGGTCATGATTTATGTTTATGGACAAGCGTAGTTCCTATCGACTACTGCCTTAACATTGTATTTGTTTGCTATAATTTCATGCGTGATTATTTTTTAAGCCAACAATGTCTTGCTTATATTTCACACGAGTGTTATGTAGTTTTAGTTTTAATAACTGACTTTCTATTGCTTTGATTTTTCTTATGTTCTGCCTGTTCTCTGACTCCTCAGCTTTTGAATCTCCTCTCTAAATTTCATTCCGCATGATGCTTTCAACATATTTCTGCCTATTCACGGCCCCATGTGGCCCAATTACTACATGTAATTACTGCACATTTCAGTGAGATTTCAGTTTTCACACAAGTATCTATGACCTTATCACCATACCTAGATTGGCCTATTTCTAATATTTGTTTGAATGTGTGTTTTTTTTAATTATGTTACGCTAACAATATCCTGGTTTCAGGTTTTCCATTCCATAAATACAAGATTATTATATTTTTATTCCATTATTTCAAATTGGCTTTATTTTTCCTGCTTATTCGAGACATGGACCTAATTATATTTATACCAAGATGTGTTTATTTTATTGACCTTTTTATTCGCTGAATTTGAGTTATCAATGCAATCATTTTTTTTTTCCTGGTTATTATCCAATTTTGTTGGAATTTTTTTATTCCTGTTCGTGTACTACACCCTATTACACATGGAGTTAGTTGTTTTGGATTAATGTCAATATTGTAGTTTTCGTATATTGTTCAGATGAAGTTGGTTTTTGTTTAGTCGTTTAAATTCACTGTGCACACATTTTTTGCCCTCATAGTTTGAATCAGTATTTATGCGATTCTTTGATTTTTGCCTCGGTTTTACAACCTTCAGTAATGCAACACAGAAACAGGAAAATGTTTCATGATTTTTCCCATGTGCTCATTGCCTTTTAACTATGATTTCACTTGATGTTTTTGTCGTACTGTTAACACTATGTTGAATTTGATATTTCTATGTTCTTTTGTTTCCTTCTACCTCTTTCCACTTTCTTTCATTCCTTTAGTCATGCTGTAGTATTCTGTATGTTTTATCATTTTGTACACATACAATATAAGTTACATTTTGTATCCAGTCCCCTCTCTCATTTTCTCACTGGAGAATACTCTCAATTGTTTTTTAGGTCAACTGTCCCACTGTAATAAACCTCCTTGAAACGAGGACGTTTCATTTTGAAAGATGGAAGTAATGTAATATATCAAATGTAGGAGCGTTGTCGCTGCAAAACCAAGCTTCAACCACTACAGACATGAGGGAAAACTCCTTCATTGCTATTCCCAGAATTTTGTCCACCCCGACTGGTCATCACATCCTGTGGTCAGTCTACACACCCTACCTCCCTAGGAGCCTAACCTCTCCCATAAACATTTCTGGATAACTTGTCTCCCCATTGTCTACCAGTGCTAAGTTTCTCCCCCATCATCCCCATCATGTAAAATGTGAGTCACTGGTGTCAGTGACCCATGGATTGACAGTGGTCATTACTAACCTACTCCTTTGTTTTATTATAATCTGAATCCCTCTATTTTGAATATTTGAATATTGTAGATTAAGCCCCTCCTTCGAGTATAGATGTATTATAAAAGTGACCATGTGCTCTGGTCAAGAGTCCTCTCTTTCACCCTCTTCGGGTAAAGACACAAAGCGTTGGTCTCCCTTGCCATCCCTCTTTAGGGGCAATATATGGCCGTTTGATGGGGAGTACCTATTAATATATCACATTCCTGTAAAGCGTTATATCCTCTTGTGACTAAATAAAGAGCCTGGATTTGGATGCTTATATGAACTGGTCTCTGGGTCCTTTCTTCGGAGCGTCGAGAAAACATTTAATACCAATGTAACACCGATTACGCCATCGAAGAACATCAACTATACAAAATAAAGGTGTTACAGTATTAACTTAGCTCTATCACTTCTGGTTCTAGAGAAGAAGATTTTTACAGATTCCTTAATTTTGGGGGGTTTGGGCCCCCCTGGGGGCCCCCTGGGTGGGGCATGGTGCCCATTTTAACAAATTGAGTTCCTAACCCCCTAGGGATGCTACCTGCCAAGTTTGATGAAAATCGGTCTTGGGGTTTTCAAGAAGAAGATAAAAATGTAAAAGTTTACGCACGACGGACGACGCACGACGGACGACGGACGACGCACGACGGACGACGCACGACGCACGACGCACGACGGACGCCGGACGAAGGGCGATCGCAATAGCTCACTTGAGCCTTTGGCTCAGGTGAGCTAAAAAAAGAATACAAACAGGAATACAAAAACAAAAGATAAAGCCTACCACTGCCTGTACATGTAAATATGTCTTACATTTATTCATCTGTCCTTCATTCATTCATCTCTCCACATATACTGTACATGACATACAACTGATGTATCTGGAATCCATTATTAGTCTGTCTACTCGGGTCTCACTTTCTGTCTTTCACCTTTCTCCACTTTTTCAATATTATCATCAATTTACAAATGTATATCCATTCACAGTTCAACACATCTACTTCCTTCTACTTGTCCTGTCAAATCCATCTATCTATCTATCTATCTATCTATCTATCTATCTATCCATCCATCCATCCATCCATCTATCAGTGTATCAAGCTTTCGATGCAATGTATCTAGCTCCCTCTCTGCACTTGCCACTGCCCATCTCTCAAGGGACTGACTAGACAGACTAATCCACATGCAGTCTAAGAATAGCATACCCGCCTTCTCAACCATTGACAGCTTCTGTCAGGGACCAGAGGAGACTCATCCACAACAAGTAGCAAGTACTTGTAGGAGGAGGTAACATAATGTCTTCAACAATGGTATCAGATGTCTGCATAACCAACTTCGGTGCATGGACGACCACCTCACAGTGTACATAATTGTGCTGCGACTGGTTTTTCTAACATTACAACCTCTCAAAAATTCAATTTTTGCTGACGGTAAACCGACCTATCATTGTTTTCATTATCATAATTTATTCGCTTATCTCATTCTCCAACATTTGGTGATGGAATGGACCTACCCTTATCTCATTTTTGAACATTTGGTACTCTCATCCCACACTCGTGTTAAAAACACATTGATGTGAACAACACACTTCTTTCCCATGAATGTGCAAACATGAGAACAAGACACAGGTCTGTTTGTTATAAGAGGACCACAAATTCCCTCCCCCCACTCTCCTGTTGGAAGTATTCTGGTTTAAAGTACAGGTGCCAGCTTCCATTCGCAAAGAGATTCCAGCGATAACCAACGAGATCTGTAACTCGTGAAACATGTATCAATGTCTCAACTTCTCAAGTTCTGGAGGTTAAGTTTCGGTCAAGAATCTTAGAGGAATTTACCTCAAACAGAAAGAGAGGACAACTTTGACTGAAACTGATGGATTCACAGAAAGGAATGGTAATTCTTTAGAGCAAAATCATACGAGTTTGAACTTGCGATAGTTCAAATGACGTGTCTTCAATCAAAGCACACAGCATCAAATGGCTGGCCTCTTGGTAACAAAGGCTTGATACTGCATGAACAGGCATACGTGTATCCTAACTTGATTCAAAGGCTGCAATGTGATTCTACCTCGTCAAGTTCTCAAAGAAGTGGAAATTTTCGCGGTGTTGAAATTTTTACGCATTTCGCGCAACCGAACGCTAACGCAAAAATAAAACATTTTTGCATGCCATATGTTCCAGTAGTTGATGTCTTGATTCCGCAGAATTAAAAAAGCGCAACTCTTCTTACCCGCCCAAGCGTGAAAAATTCGTCGCGCAAAAATATCCACTTTTACAGTAGGGCCTTCACTGTATGTGAAGAAAATCTGATTTGCTGTTGTTGTTGCTGCAACTACATATAGTACATCCCATCTCCTCTCTTTCTTCTCTCTTGGCAGAGTGATAAAATGTCAGTTAGAGATTAGGATGTAAACACTAATGGCATCACAGTCCCATCAGAGATACCATCCAGTGGCCATTCTCTCCTCTGGACATGGTTGGATTCACAGGAGACTAGAAGGTAATCCTGTGGTCAGCGGGACTGGGATCTTTTCTCTGGACATCCAGATCCCAACTGTGACTAATAAGTGGAGCACAATAACCCCCTACAAGTGCGGATCAATCGTCTTTGAGGAAGACAATTAGAGCCAGGGTGATCCCTAGACAATGGGACCAGTCACCCATCCATTCTCTGCATCAATTCTCTTGCCCACAGTGACATGGCTCTGCTGTGAAACAGCAAACACACACATCACAAAACAGTGTGTGTTTCAAGGGCCTCCTGAAGAAAAGTTAAGAAAAGCAGTTCATACGCTATTCATTGATTAATCAGATGAGGTGTAAGAAGTACCATCAGCAGTTGGATCCATTTTGTCTGCCATCTTTAACACAGCTTTACTCCCAAAATGCTATATGATAAACTGTGGGGGAGGGGGGAGGGGGGTGGGAGGGAAGAGCAACTTGTCATGCAGCATCAATGACAGATGTATCGGGTTGTACCCATTTTAATGAGAAAAGGGTACACCCCTTTAAAACCATGTATGACTGTCCAGAAGTTATGGGGCCAGGGCTCCCTATGACAACACACTAATGGCTGTCCAATGTCACATTCTATACATTGTAGGTCTGCCCTCCACCGTCCTTCAAGCAGGAGAAGCTCCAACATACTTATGATAACCCTGCCCTTCTCTTCATGCTCTCTTTTCTTCGGCACTTTCTACCATACCACCAAAACTGATTCAAGACAACAGCTATTGTGAGAGCATAGTCAAGTATCATCACTATAAGCACTGTACACTTATGTTGTCTAACTGACATTAAACAAAGATAGTGCCATTGTATCAACAGGAAATTGAGAATGGAATGATCTTTTGCAATGATGCAATATACTAAATTTTGAATTGAAAACAATGAAGGTTGCTAGAGAAAAGACAAGTGTAAAACTACACATTTACAAGTAAGAGAAAGAGGCTGTATAAACAATTTATATACCTGTACCTTAATGGTCACTAAAAAATTCATTGCTTTTATATTTCATATATGCAATCACGCATGAAGACATCATCATTGCTGTGCGAACTACAATAACATGCCTACATTTCACTGAAAAAAAAGAGAAAAAGATAAGCAATATGTTAAGGGCAACACTTCTAAACTCACAGATATATGAATATCATCCCCCCATTAGAAGATTGATATACTACCGGTAATAAGTACCAGTAGTGTACATGTTTAAGGTATCTCGTCTCCCCTCCCCTCCAGAGAAAACACACAAACACACACTTGCACAGATATACACACGCATTGATACGTTCACACATACATACGCCAAATCCTCAACATCCTTGCCAAAGCCCCTTCAGAACAAATAAAGGGATCTGAATTGGTTTCTTTTGTCATCTGCTGTCCACTGTATGGTCGCTGGCCATTTCATTCTTTTCTTTCCATATCCACTTCTCCTTGGGGTTTGTCTGTGCCAGTGAAGTGGTCAGCAAGTCAGCCAACAGTGACCCACATTGATAAATATCTAACTATGGCAAAGACCAGTCTTGGTGTGGTCTTAACATGTCTCCTTCTCCCCCCCCCCCCCCCCCCACACCCACTTACAAATGTATACATTCATGTTTGCTTTTTATCATGCACAATGTAGGTCTACAGGATCTCAGGTCAAGACTCTCATGTTGTTGTTCTATTTTTCTGCTACACTGTAGATATGTTGTCAATCTGTGAAATAAAACAGATCAACAGGTCTGTTAAAGCTGTGCTGATATGTTTTCAGAGATATGAACTGCATAGGCCTAATTACAGTTAGGCAGTTTGTACTGCAACAAGTTTCCTTCTGTTATTTTTTTTTTACCAGTTTTTCCATTAGTGACGCATTTTACCACCATTTCTCTTTTCATACATACTACAGTGCTGTCTTCTTCACATGATTTTGTTATTGTTGTTTTTTTTTAGTCTCACTAGAGTGCAACTGCCCACATAACATGAATTCAAGGTTTTTCCTAGAGTAATAACTTCCTGTCAATTTTTAGCCAGTTGAACACACAAAAATACCTTTCATTGTCAGCTGTGTGATAGTCGATACAACTATCACACAGCATTGCTAACATTACCAAAATATTCCTTTTTTCATGAAATTAAGATGGACAGCACAGATGATTCTCAGCTTGTAGCAGAGGATGTAGGCCTAGTAATCTTCAATAGTGTTTTCATTTCTTTTTTTCTTTTTTGTCTCTTTTCCTTTTGAAGCTTTTCCCTCACCAATTCAAAAAAACAACAAAAACAAAAACAAAACCTGAATGACAGAGGTGAATGAAGAGGAAAAAGGAGATTGGAATGCTGGGAAACTACGGGTTGTGGCATCCATCCGTTGGATGCCTTTTAAAGAAGCCATTTTTTCCAAGGTGTGCTTTACATTTGACCTTTCCACTCGCATGACGAGCTTCACCAAAGACCCCATTAGTTTCACAAAGGAAGCTAATAATTGGATGCTTTTTTGGCCGAATACCACTGTTGCACACGGAGCTCAAACCAAAGGCATTCCTATCTCCCTCATAAAAGGCAGAAGATGCCTGACCTACATAGAAATTCACGGTGACAATTACGGTAAGGTTATAAAAGACGAATCAACCCTTTTCAATTCATCATATGGAGGAAAAACTGCATGTGTTAACATGCTGAAAGGCGTTCAGACTTTGTGCCACAATGATTGAAAGAGAAGCAATAAAAGATCAACTTTTGATGTCTACTGATGGGGGATTACTTGACTTCAGACGTTGAACATAAAGCGCAGTGCTTTACAACATTTCACAGCTCATCAGTCTTGTTTTCACATCACTTTTAACCCTGCCCTCCACTCCCTGACAAATGTGTGATATTCCTGTTGTACATTATACAAATTGTACATCTTCATTTGAGCACAACTGCTGTAAAATGAACTACAATGTAGAGGCCTAAATTGGATCAACGTTGTAAAATGAAAAAATTATACAAATGTACCACAGTGTTATGCGTATGAGAGTTGAATAGGGGATAAACAAACGAGGATAAGATACAATGTACATCAGATACACATAGGATACAGATAGACAGAGAGACAGACAGACACACACACACACACACACACACACATACAACTCAATGTCCTCACTATGTAACTGTTCATACCCGGTAATCATTTTGAGGGAAGAGCTCTGTCTATCACGACCAATAATTTGACAGGAGATTGGCAGTTACTGTATTTGTTTACTATAACGATAAAATTGATAAAACATTTTGTACAGCAACAGAATTGAAACTGCAAAGCAAATAATGCAGATAAATCACGAATACTGTAACTTGTTGAGAATCATCAATGCCCTTTTGACTCTAAAACTTATGATACAAAAGCTGAATGAGTGACTTTCTTCAGCTGAATGACAGCAAATTTCTGAAAGCAGTATTTCCTATCTCTTGCATGGTATCACTGGAAGCTTCTCTGTAGTCGATTATAAAAACGAAACACACATCTACTTCACAGTAGGAAATAGTTCACTAGATCCATTGTTAGTGCAGCAAACCACAATTGGAGCCATTTCCTTTCTCCACAAATGGTAACATAATCAAAAGTCTCTGTTTTGCAACCATATAATGTCACATTTAAACCAGCAAACTTTGCCCTGAAAAATGTTGGGCAGTGAAATATTGTACTCACAAGCACCTTCAAAAATACTATTTACATTTGCCTTGTAAAGGGGCCATCAAATACCAATCAAGATCTGTATCAATAAAATAGATCATGGATGCCTGGTGGAACTCTTTGTTTCCCTTAAATAATACAAATAGTTTCAAGCCCTCAGTACTGATGTCTGACTGCCTTCCTTTGCCTTTATTCATTTGGTCAGGATACTTGACAGACAAATTCTTTTAATTCTACAGAATGAGATACTTTGTTTGTATCTTCAGACAGCACTTAAGATACCACAATACCACATCGACAGAAGTTATACACTCTGTACTTCAATATTAGCATTCTAGCAATCTAGGTTTTCTTTGATTTCCTTTATTACTTTCTGTTAATGGTTTTTCAAAATGGTCTGCTTTCCTGTTCTCTACCTACATGTACCTAATCTCACTTTACTAAAATATCAATCTGATAAAAATAAATAAATGAATAAATTTTAGATACAGTGTGAATGTTAATCCCATATGTGCCATTAATATCAAACCAGATCTTTCTACCACTCTTACCTGTCAAAACTATTGACCAATCAGCAAACAACAAACAACCATGGCAGCAGGAAAGGGGCCACCCTTGGTTTCCGCTCGTTTATGACAATTTGGAACTCTCGTTATATTTCCGCTTTGCCTTGGAAAGTTTCAGAAGCAGATATTTCACATAATATATCAATGTATTATAAATGCATACAGTGTACAGAAACCTCATCTACACTGTACAATGTAGTACAGGTGCAGTTGCCCTATAAATGCACAACACACAAAACACACACTGTATACTATAACAGCAACAGCTTGAATTTAGCTATATTCTTTTGTTGTATAGCCATTTTTCTTTTGATGGCTTTGGCACAAAACAAACAAACTTTTGTAACAAAAGAAGAGTTTGTTTGTCACTGTATTTTTTTTAACAGTAAGTGTATGTATAGTAGATACAATAAATGTAATTGCTGCTACATGTATGCCGCATAACTAAACCTGCTCTTTAAAATTGGTTCATATAATTTTATCAAACAAATGCATTCTAGTCACAAACATTCAGTACATACAAATAAGAAATCTTGGAGGTTCATGCTTCCGTTTAATAGACAAGAAAAATTTATATAACTGCACATACACTGTATCTGCAGTATTGTCAGCATCCAAAATATATATAATTTTTTTTTTACCTCACGAAATACTGCACATTGCTACACTGTAAAGCAAGATATTCTTGTGGCAATTGTCACGAATTTGAGCCAACAGCCTTTTTCGCAGCACAACATTTTCGCAAATTGCCTCTACATGTAGCTTTCAATGCATATAGTGTAGACAAGAACTTTTTTGTATGTATTTTAATTTTGCAAATCTTGGCTCTCGCAAAATTCGTGAAATCAAAATGCACGCAAGCATTCATTGTTTTCAATACAGTAACACTGCCCATGCATGCCTTCAAACAGAAAAATTGAATTCAAAGCTGCATACTTGCATTTGCCCATAAATCACTATCTCTGGCAACCGTTTTGCTCACTATCTCAAATTTGTCACTTTGTCATACATGTACATGTATGTAAAGATCTGGAGAGGATTAAAAAGTAAACTTTCTTTCCAACATCATTGTAGTTGAGCATTCTATAGGATCCAATCAGTGTGAGTTCACACTAATTTTGTGCACACTGTGTACAATAATGTTTAATCTACATGAACTAGATGCCCCCAGATTTGGTCTATTAGACCCCGTTTACAGTGCGAGGCTCGGCCGTGGCCGAGCCGCGGCCGAGCCCAGCCCCGCTTCAGTGTAAACGCGCAAAAGGCCAAATGTGAGGCCAAAATTGGCCTCGCATTTGGCCTCGCTCTGGAGGTGGTCTCGGCCGCGGCTCGGCCGCGGCCGAGCCCTGCCTCTTCTTGGTGTAAACGCAAACTGGGCCAAATGCGCGGCCAATTGCGCAGCCAATTTTAGTCTGGCTTCCAAACCCTCTGCCTGTATCTTTCGCTATTCAGGATATTAACCCCCTCAACGTCGAAAACTAGTATAGTTTAAGGTGGTTTTGTCCTGCGAAGGATTTCTTCCTTCGACAAAGGCCTTTGCCCGAACGGCGACTTTGTCGCCACGGAATTCATTTGGCAAAGGGTCTGAAAACCAGACAATACCAAATTGCGTTTGTTTACAAGCAGAGCGCCACTACGACAAAATGTTGAAAGGTTTGAATCAAAAGCGCGGCCGAGCCCAGCAGTGTAAACGGACAAAATTGCGAGGCTCGGCCGCGCAATTGAAGCTGGACTCGGCCGCGGCTCGGCCGCGGCCGAGCCCGGCCCCGCACTGTAAACGGGGTCTTATTCTTGACACATTGCAGCCAAGGGCACTTCCAGCCGTTAACTCTAGCACATGTAATTTACTTCTTCGACATAAGATTGGACTGAAAGATAACATAATGAAACTCCCTTGGACTCTACCTCAGCTCAAATAGTTTTTCAATTTTTTCAAGTTGTGTTTTTGTTTTTTTCCTGCAAATAGAAAATAACAGTCAACAAGTGCTCATGCTTCACACTATATCGGACCTGCTGATTCCTTCATGCACAGCCTAGCAGTGGGGGTCTAGATTGGCTCGGCATATTTTCCGGCATACGTCTGGTGGGGGGAATAAAAGGAAAAAGAAATAAATATACAGCATATTATATTGGCTGCCTGTCTAATGAAGTCAGTCTATCATCACTCGGGCTCCAATCCAGCCGAGCTCGGTGTCGCTGGGAGAAGATACCGCTATCCCTCGTGAACTTTGATGACTTCTATCTTCTCCCCATAATGCACGCCTGGCAACGGGCAGATGCCAAGTTGTTAATGAAGATGACATCAACGGAATTCCTCTGTTTGCTTGTTGCCTTATGGTGTGACTTACAAACTAATGCATGTAAGCCAAGCAGATGTTCATAGTCTATTTCTGAATACCCTTCCCCATCATTCTATCTTTCCCCTTCTCTCTCCCCCTCCCTCTTCCTCATCCTTCATCTCTCTCTCTCTCTCTTGCTCTCTTTTGCTCTTTAACATGATGGTACAGTATTGGTGGAGATGAGAATGGGGCTTTCAAAGGACAAGTTCACCTTCATTAACATAAGGATTGAGAGAATGTAGCAATATTAGTAGAACACATCATTGAAAGTTTGAGGAAAATCGGACAATCCGTTCAAAAGTTTTTGTGCAGTCACCGCCGGATGAGAAGACTACTGCAGTGTATGATGTCACATGCATACAACAATTGTAAAGGAAAATATAAAGAGAATTTCAGAAAATTTCATCTTTTGAAAAAAGTACACATTCCCTTGACTTGTTACTGACATACGTTATGGGTAATATTATTCCCATTGCCTTTAGAAAGAGGCAAGTCAAGTGCTCTTTTATTATGCGAAAAAGGTGAAAATATGTTGAATTTTCTTGACATTTTCTTTATACTGTTGTATTCATATGACATCACGAGCCTTAGTAGTCTCCTCATCCAGCGGTTCCAACACAAAAGTTTTAAAAATTCATAACTTTTGCATCGATTGTCCAATTTTCCTCAAACTTTCACTGATGTGTTCTACTAATATTGCTGCATTCTCTTGATCCTTATACTAATGAAGGTGAACTTGTCCTTTAACTTTTTGCAAGATACCAAGAAAACACTTATGAATAGTACAGAGCATGCCATTTTAAGAGGAATTCAAAGTTCATTTGATGAAAATCGGGTTTGGAATGACTGAAACATCCAAAAACAAAGTAAAACAGAGCAATCGTAATAAAAGATGGGTCCCACACTTTATTAGAATTGCTCTGTTTTAGACATCTCAGCCATTCCAAAACCAATTTTCATCAAATGAATGTAGAATTCCTCATGGAATTACATCCTCTTTCATATTTCATAATCTTTCTGAGGTTTCTCATTATCGTGCCAAAAAATGTTAGAAACCTGAAATTAGGTCTCAACCAAAACTATACGATCCCTTTAACACTCTCAGATTTTTCCTGTTCCTTTTCTTTACAACTCTGTTATGACTGGCTATATGCATTGTACATCTCATTGATATTAAAGGGTGTGTACAGTTCTGGTCAAGGTGAGGATTTAGCTTTTAATGCTTTGCGAGATATTCAGAAACCACTCTATGAGATGTCAAAGAGCATGCAATTCTAAGGGGTATCATAAGTTTATTTGATGAAAATCGGTTTTGAAATGGCTGAGATATCCAAAAACAAGGTGGAACAAAGAAATCCTAATAAAAGGCGTGGCCTGTAGTCTTTTATTATTATCCCTTTTTTTGATATCTCAGCCATTTGAAAACCAATTTTCATCAAATAGACATTGGATCCTTCTTAGAATTACATGCTCTTTCATATTTCATAAGAGGTTTCTCATTATCTCACTTACGAATGTTCAAAACATATATCCCCACCTCAACCAGTAGGGGGACCTACTGTACAGTCCCTTTAAAGTCCATGAGTTCTCTTGTCCTTTTCTTTATTTTCTTCTTGCACAAAATCAATATAATCACTATCATGCTCTGTACCCATCTCGGACGCACCCATTCTCTACATGCAATGTACAGCCTTTGTAGAAATTCATACTGTTATATATTTCAAACTACACTGCCTGCATGTGAAGTATTTCATTTGTCACAGTCAATTTGTACATGTAAGAAGAATTAGATGTTGTCATACACAGTGGCAACATACATTAGCTTGTTCAATACAAACAGCTCCTCTTATATTATGTATTCATCCCATCATTAAAGAATAATTGCAGGGACATTATACTGTACATCTAAACCTTTAAGACCGACTGAAGTAATGTGTGGCACTTTCTACAAACTTGTATCCCACTTTAAACGGAAGTCTTAGCTTGAAAACTTTAAGACTCCCATCGTTTACCTGAACTACATTGTGAAGTTCAAGATTTTGCAGATAATAGTATTCTCACTGAGTTACCATCTGGAAGCAAGACTATAAAACACAAGACTTTTCTCCCAAGCGAGCTTGAAGCTTGTACATCCAACCCCACCTCGTCACACAACCACGCAGCCCACCGTCCCAATCGGTGTGATCCCAATCCGCGCAAGGGTTACCAAGCACACACACACACTGGCATATCATATCACAAGTTGGAGTCAGTTACATATCTGACATTCCGTCCTGGCCGACAGGGCCTGACTCAGGGCTTGATCCAAATACATTCACTCCCTTGTCACTGACATCCACCCCACCTACCTATAACAAAGGGGGCCTCAGTATTTAAAGGTGTAACTCATACACCAACATCCCCACAGCACATGCATGCCCTAATTTTAAGTTTTTCTTAATCTATATTTACAAGTCCAATGTTGCACAAGTATGCATGTGTACTTTTGAAGACAAATGATTGGTAGCAACCCTCTCCTGAAACACCACAAGCTGATACAATGCAAGTCTTTTCAGTATTGCTTTTTGTTGCATCTGTTGATAGTGCTCAAAATGCTTGATGGATCAGTGTATGTATGTAATCATGTAGGTCATATCACAACCTGCTCACAGTCTCCAACACATGATACAATAAAGCTCTATAAAACATCGGAATGACTGGCAAAATGTATTTCATGCAAACCTCGCAGTCTGAAACCCCTTTCATAAACTCAATAATGCGGATAATATCCGCAACATTTGGTCGTAAAATCGGAGCGGGGATAGAATAATGCGCATTATTTCGACCCTTCTATTATCCGCATAATAGCAGCATCGGGACCAGATTTTGAGTTTATGAACGCAAACCCAAATAATGCGGATAATTGCCGGGGTGCGGTCAAACGTCACCTGTCTTTCCCGCAGGAGGGACGTGTGCAGTCACCATGACGATTATCCGCCTTTTCCAGGACGGGGGCTCATAAAAATAATGCGGATTATTTTCAGAGTTTGTGAACGCATTTTTTATTGAATTGTCCGCATTATTCTTATGCGGATAATAGGAGGATGAGTTTATGAAAGGGGTATGAGAATGAAAGATGTGTTGTAAACTGATGGTGTATACAATCAACTCTCAAATATGAACCACATCTCCCCCCCCCCCCCCCTCCCTCCCTCTCTCCTTTGTGAAACGTGAATCAAAATCCTACAATGATACTGTATAGGACTATGACATGTATTACACATAAATCTCGCAATGTTTTTACTATGCATGAATTTTGCAAGTCCGGTGCTCTTCACGAATTTAATAACACACAGACGTGATCCTGAAATAAAGGTGAATGATGTGAATGCCTACACATTGTACATAGTATGTAATATTTCTGTCCATCACTACTCCACGATCGCAAATGTAATCACTCACGAAATTGTCATGAGTCCCGCTTCCCATAAAATTAGACTCGCTAAATATATGGTACATACAGTGCACCGTCTATAGCTCATAGAGTAATACCCCTTTCATAAACTCAATAATGCGGATAATATCCGCATCATTTGGTCGTAAAATCGGAGCGGGGGAAGAATAATCCGCCTTTTTTTCGACCCTTCTATTATACACATAATAGCAGCATCGGGACCAGATGTGAAGTTTATTAACGCAAACCCAAATAATGCGGATAATTGCGGGGGTGCGGTCAAACGTCACTTGTCTTTCCCGCAGGAGGGACGTGTGCAGTCACCATGGCGATTATCCGCCTTTTTCAGGACGGGCGCTCGTAAAAATAATGCGGATAATTTTCAGTGTTTGTGAACGCATTTTTTATTGAAATGTCGGCATTATACTTAGGCGGATAATTGGAGGATGAGTTTATGAAAGGGGTATAAGCGTGACCATCTGAATGCATGTTGCAATTACTTTACTCATGTTGTTTTTGATTGACATCAAGGCAAAGCTGAGCCTCCTCCACAGGAATGGAGTGTTGGAGGAGGCAAGGCTGAACTGTAGAGCAGTATCCTCAAATAGGGTCAGCAGAGGGGTCAACATGAGGTCATGTTGTTTAACCTCAAGCCTTCTACAGTATATCTCCCATCAACATAATAATTTGGTGGAATATATACAGTAGGACCTACATGTAAACTATTGTCGCTGCCCCCTCCGCCTTTGAGATTGTAATGAGACCACATTCATTTCATGTATGTGCATATGACAGCATTTATTTAGTAGATCAACCAACATACAGTAGGCCTACATGGTAGGAGCCTACATATCGTTATACACATATTGTATGTGAGAACTTTGGAATGAACTTTAGTTCTTTCTTAAAATACAAGTACCCTCTTCACTCCAAGTACCCTCTTCACTCAATTGCAACAATACGGATGAAGAAGAAGACTGAGGAAGGTAGAATACATTGTATTACCATTCAAATTTTGAATAGATTCAGCCACATTGGAAAGAAATTGGACAGTTCTACGATATATCATTCAAATTTAGATTCAGCCACATTGGAAAGAAAGTGGTAAGTCTGCCATGGCTAAAAAACAGTTGAGTTTTTAAAACAGGTACAATTTGCATAATATATGTTTTTGGAGTACGCATACATGCAGATGTTATTGTAGATATCATGTTGCTTTTTTTTTTTCAGGAGGTCCCAATAGAGGGATACAGTATATCTTTCAGGCAGACTTCTATCATATCATGGAGATTCAGTACTGCAGCTCTGAGTATACAGTATTTAGAAGCTAACAACTATGTAACTCCTAATGAAAAATGTATGATACATTGGCCAAACTGCTTTAAAGCTCCATCATACATGTAAGAATGATATTTGTACTCTAGCATCCTTTAAGCTCTGCCTTCATGTGAGACCCAATTTAGAAAACTGCTGCAACAGATTAAACATGAAGCCAATGCACAGTACACAAATACGGTGTACAAGCTGTACATGTATCCACAAAATTCTCCTCAGCTTGGGCCTGAACTCTGCATTCTGTGGGTCACGGCGGCCTTTTTTTTTCCCTTCTTCCCATCAAATTCCTTCAAATTCCCTGGAGCTGGGAGATAGCTAGACATCAAGGACCACTGTAAGTTTACTGGGTGTACATAGTACATGAATACCAACCCCTGTCTACTCCAGGTTTCTACAATGGGCTTGTTGTTCCGGGAGAAAACTTGAACTTAGGCCAAGAAGGCATTGGTTTGTGATGTTGTGATCCACAGTTTTGATATGTCCTTGGAGAGTTGTGGTATTTCCTCACCGAGGAACTAGGAATAATTCTATGACTCATTCTCGATGTTTATTAGTTGTTGTTTTTTCTTTGTTCTTTCTTTCTCTCAGCAGTGTTCTGTCTTTCATTGAGGATGGTGGTTGTGTCTTCTTTTGTTTGCTTTCTTCCATCATCTCACTGGCTTCCATGATTCTACGACAATAAGCAGGACGAAAAACCACAGAGCCTTACACCGCAGACAAACAAATAATAAAAAAAAAAACACAGGAAAGTATGTTGACAACAACTGCTGTGGTTTTCCTTTGGATTCTCTTTTTTCCCCCCAAGGATTTTGTATTTTCCCACAAGCCGTCACAAATTTGGGAATACACAATACTCTGTCATAGACTGGACAGGGAATTTCCTCAGATTCCTGAAAAAAAAAAAAAGAACGAAAAGCATGGAACAAACATTTTCCTCACTTTCCAGAATGTTTAGTGCTCCACCAATCAGATCATATCATTAAAACTTCCCTCGAGGTCACAGTGCTAAGCCCCTGCTTTGTTTTGTTTTTTTTCTCCAGACATTCAAATGCTGCCAAGCATATTCCAAGTGAAATGATAACTGATGTCACCAACAGTACTTCTAGTTCCACAACAAAGAAACACTCGTGCTTTCACACAAGAAAGTCTGGGAATTGGTCTGCGCTGTCCACATTCCAGTCTGACCTTTAACCTTTCACAAGTTTTCTTTTTTCACAGATTTTCTGCTGTGGGGCTATAAATGGAGGTACTACGCATGTAGGGCCTATCCCACTGTATAGCTAACTGATCATTACGAAGTTGGCAAAGAGAACCTCCCAACAATCGCATGCATTCAGTAAACGCTGCTGCGAGAGAAGATACACCATCAATCTTCTTTAGGCATGGGCTATGTGGGGTATCCAGGCAGAAAAAGCACAGAGAAGGAGAGAGACCCCCAAAAAGAAAGACGCAGGAGCTTCTCAAGAGGGAAAAATCCATTATCCCCTGGACCCATTCATACCCAAATTTTGTGGTTGATGGATAAGTAGCGAAGACAGTGTTTGGGAACAGGCAATTCAACTGAAGTAAGCCTGACAGGAAAAGACCCCTTTGTCCAGCTCAGTTAAATTGACCAAGGGGGGGGGGGGTGAGGGGAAGAGCTGCACTGAACTTTTCACCACCTTTTTATCACTTTACTCATCTGTTTGCGCTTGGTACAAGAATCCCCTTCTCCAGAACTAAATGAGTTTAATTTTGCCTGCGTCCTTCTCCTTTTTCCACCCTGAGGTTTGTGGACAAACTCCATTCTATTGCGGTTTAAGAATATTCAAGACAGCAGGTGAAGATTGACTTTTACAATGTAGTTAGAGTTGATACACTTTGAGTCTTTTTTGCCCGTAATATCACACTGTAAGATATCAATGTCAACAGAATCATGCTTGAATCTTTACATTTGTGAGAAAAAAAAATAACAAGAACACCCCAAGGAACATGTGCATACGACTACATACTATCAACTCTTAACCTTACAGTGAAGCTAATATCAGAATACTTGACCTCTTCACTACAACGGACTGCACACTAATAAATGACTTACATTTTTGTAATAGTGACCCATTGATGCAGCTCCGGTCAGTTGAGCTGAGGGTGAGTGGAAAGTTGAGGAGAGGATGCAGTGGAAAGCACTGCTCTTGAATTTAGGTTGCCAGAATAATCAGTTTATGTTGCCCTTGATAGGCGAGAATGTGAATTGCTGCTCTATGCCAAACAGGCTATAATTCCTGCAGCAGCTAGTGGAAAGCTAGACTGAGGATAAAACTGTCAGGAGCCTTAAAAAAACTACATCATAATTGCAAATTCAAAACCCTTGCAAGCTAATCGCAAAGATATATTTTGGAATACTTGTTTACATTGTATTTCCAGAGATGACAGATTTTATTTTGTGAAAATACTAAAACTATCTTCAAGCCTGAAGTCAATCATTTAGTTTTGGTATGCAATAATGACAAATGGCTTTTCAATCAACATAGTTTTTTTTTCTACATTCTGTAGTGCATCTACAAATTATGGGAACAGCAAACAGTTGGACAAGAATTAATCCAGACCGATAAGGTTATTGAGGTTTCCCATTTCGCCTTTGACGTGTTACTAATCGTCCAATGAAACAAGGATGGGCTTTGCCTCGGCACCGTGTTTGTCTGGCTTCTGTTTGGTCTACGTTGTGGAAACTTCCCGTTTCGTGGTCTCAAAACAGCAATATTCGCGTCTGTCTGAAGGTCCTACTTCCTCTGCCAGCTGTCTGTGAAAATAATTCCAGCTCTGCACTTTTTTTTTCATCTGTCCCGCTCATATTTTTTCGATTCCGATGAACCTGTCACCTCCTACTATCAATCTACTTTCTCAATTAAGCCATTGATTATAACACCGTTGGCTAATGAGTTTAATCAAGCAGATGATAAGCAACATCATTACCAGAGATCTTATCGTGGAAAAACTGTGATGACAACACCGCCATTCACAAAGAATCTTGATGAATGCCGTGTGAAGGCATGACCACATTTTCCAGGGCTTATTCGCCGCCGGATGAATAATCGCCGTCCAAATTATCACTTCCTGGCTACCACTTACCTGCGCATGCAGGATTTTGTGATCCAGAAGTTAACATAGACATTGTACTGATATTTCAACTGCAACTGTTGGATCCATCCAGTAATGCTGACCCTGACAGTTTCTGTGTCAAAGCCTGTTCAGTCAGGATGTTTGATGGGGATTTTTTCCACGGTTTCACACATCATTTCCACCTTTACAAGAGTTGTGGTGAAGTTAATATAATGTAAAATAATATCACAGTTTGTATGTCAACCTTTAACAAAGACAACATTTAATAGTCAAGATCTAAAATTTGTACCTGTAACCTACAGGTGTGTCTTATGACAAACAATTCACACCACTGAGCTTTTCCCAACATCCTCATAACAGGTTAAAACTCTATTGATTCCATACTATGTCTTAGTGTTATAAAGAAGCTACAGAATTTTAACATTTTGTGTACATGTACGATACTTGTATTCACCAAAGAGTGATGTGACTATTGCAACCAGGGCCCTGTTGCATAAAACCCTTACCGCTGGACTTACCGCTACTTTCTAGCGGTAAGTCTTCAAATTAGCAGTAAATTTTATAATCCTTGATGCTGATTGGCTGTGACGCCTAATTTTGACGGTAGTTACTATTGAAATTCCACGGTAAGTTTTATGCAACAGGCCCCAGATGTGCAAATCGGAAGAGATGATCACCTGCATGTACAATGTACATGAATGTATAGATCACAAGTTTCCCCTTGACCTGCATAGATACCTTCACTATAAAAGCTTGTATTTTCTTGTGTTGGCATGAATTTAATCATACTTGATAGTTGTATCCTTTATATCGATTGACTAGACCTAATTGTTAAGTATCTGACGATTTGGTACTTGTAGCATTTTATCAACTATTAGGATGAAAGAGGATGAAGAGAGGATTTGCACACTGCACAACATGATTTTAATGATATTTCTGCATTATATATAACCACAGTCTTGAGGACAGGTAATGACATCTCACATTTTTGTATTTGCAGGTACAGTGTACGACTTTAGGAAGATCAATTATTCAGTGAAAACATGTGAAACTCTAAATTTGATAACTTTCTATGGATTTTGTCATTTCTTTTTTTATTGATGAAAACTTTATTGTATATAATACCATTTTGGTCATCAAATTTTACACTATTATAGTAGAGTTTACTTGAACATGCCGTGGAATTGCACTTTGACATGCACAGTTGGGTGTGACTGTCTGAAAGATGACACTACCCTGGAGTGTTCAATCCCAGGGAGTAAGAAAAATGGGTTGGAAAAGATCAAACTGAAACAGTATTCTTTTCCATAGTGAAGAGCAGCTTTTAAGCATTTCTGAAAACCAAGGTGAATAGAAGTGAATCTGCAAAACTTGTGAAAAATTCCTGCAATTTGATGATAGGAATAGATAGAGACTTGACACACTAATAACAGACAAATCAATACTACAGGTATACATGTACACACTATGATATTAGTGCTACATGTAGAATTGTAGTGCTCTTTAACAAGTATGTTACACAGTATGCAGGGCTTGACATTACAATTGCAGTTGTTGCCTGGTTGCCTGAGGCCACTAAAAATTGATGTCAGGCCACTAAATTTCTACAAAGCCTACAATGTACATTGTACTCTGTAGCTTTTAGTGGCCTGATTTTGTAGCTCAAACTCAATATGAATCTTTATTCTATTTTATTTGGGGCCACAATATTTCTTTCTTTTTTTTTGGGGGGGGGGGGGGGTTGGGGGAGGCCACTAAAATTTATAATTCAAACATTTAGTGGCCCAAATGGGCCACAACAGAAAATGATTTAGAGTGAAGTCCTGCTGTACTGCATACAATTGTGTCTGTATGGTCCTCTTTTACAAATTTTCAGTGCTTTGGTCAAATGCCATCTGAAGAAGGCATTTGGTATGGATATGGCAAATTTCATTCCTTACAACTGTGTTTGGCCAAATACCATTTGTCCAAGAATTTCTTTGATCTAGTCTTGATTCATATGACATGCTTGGAACCAAAGCTATTATACTGGGGCAACATCAAAGATTCACTAATCAGCCCTACTACGGAACCACCACTAGGGATCATTCTTACCAATAAAACTTCCCTTGTACAAAGGTAGGCTGCTCTCGTATCAACGATCATCAAGATCACTTAAAGGATGTCTAATCAATTTGCATGAGAGCATTCCACACTCACCAGACTTATTCTCAAAAGAATGACTGCCAGACATTGGCAATCAACAAAAAATAAGCAGACAATTTTTCACAAATGTGTACAACAAACTTTCAAAGCAAAAATCTCTTTTCTCGCAAATAGAAAATTTCAGTCAATGAAATAAAAGCTTTTGTTACTGCCAGCAGTATTTCAGGTACATGACAAGTTGTCACACTACACAGCACATGTACAAATGTATCAATGTGAAAATCTGCCATTTATGGTGCTATGACTCATTGTTATCAGAGTACAATTCATTCTGAAATGACGGCCCTTTGATGCAGCATGTTTGTAGGGAGTGCAAATACAGAGACATTCAGCACTTTTTTTGTTTCCTCTCTCTGTTTTTGTTTGCACTGATACACATCAGGTGGAACGGAGTCGCACTAACTACAAAACTGTACACACTTAAAATGAAATGCAGAGGCTATTTTTTAAATCACATTATAGCCTTTAAGTAAGTGGCAGCTTCTACATCAAAGCACTGAGACATGGATAGGAATGCCTCTATAATCAAGTCGTGGCTGGCCACCACTGTGCACGAATGACATCTCACTCATAGACTTGTGAAGGCACAATCTAGTTGTGTGTAGCAAACTTTGTACAACAGGCCAGCAAGCAAAGATGGGACCTAAATTTGTTCAAGTGTCATGCTCTTGCCTGGATCAAAACAACAAACTTAAAGGACGGATGGTATACAAATGTACTTGTAGTTTTGATTGAGATCTGGTTTGGTGGGACCAACCTTTCATTAGGACCATTTCGTTCCACATTGTTTTTGGAAATCTCAGACATTTCAAAATCAATTTTCAATACTCATCAAAAAAACTTTTAATTCCTCTCAGAATTGTATGATCTTTATAAGTGGTTTCTAATTATGTCACAAAAAATTTAAACTTGAATCCCCATCTCAACCAAAAAAAAAAAAAAAAGAGTTTTCACTGGTATGATGCCACTTGAAAGATCTTTGAAAAGCAATGATGGATATTGCTTGACATCTGAATGCAGGCGTGTTGGTGCAGATTGCTTTTTTGGTGAGTCACTATCTCGCCTACACCAAAATTTACACGAGAGCTCTTGCTTAGCTTGTACTTGCTTAGTCAGATATGAATAGCCCAAACTAGTGAGAGGATTTTTTTTTTTAACCTAAATATATTTTTGTATGAATTTCAATGATCTAGAAATGAATAAGTTTAATAGAAATTGATAATTATACTAGTATGCTACTAACAAACTGCCTTTATTCACTGGGTACACTAAGACTTGAGTCCTTCAGTCCAAGTCTCTGATTTTCATTTTCATAAACTCCCCTGGCAATAAACTGTGCATGTGAGTTTTGATTTGTTTAGTTTCATTAACAATCAGTAAAAAATAACTTGGTATCTAGAGGTTCTACATCACAAATCTTGATGGTGTAAACTTTTCTTTTTATTTTTTAATGCAACCAAAAAAAAACCAAAACAAACAATATAAACAATGTAGCAATTGATGTTGAAAAGTGATGTTGCATTATTTTAAGACATAACCTAAATATTTGACTACTCATTCTTCCATATATCTAACAATCACAACTTGACAATAAATCTTGCCTGTAGTGTACTGTAGATCTACTAGAGCCACTTAGCTATACCAAAAGAGTGAGTTGAATGGATTGTGACTGAGTAGAGTCAAGTTCTTTTTGATTGAATACCGTACTTAACAGAACTAATATAACCAGTTTGATCATGTACAACTTACACTGTACTAGAAGTAGTAAATCATTCAAATGTAGGCCCTATCTTACTATTATTAGCACTATATCACTATCAGTTCTGAGAATTTCAAGTGTTATATGAGTACAAGCTGTAAACCAGGGAGGTGGATTTGTGGATCACCTCCCTGATGCTGCAATTTAGGGAATGATTAGGCCCTACTTTACACATTTATACAGGAAGTCCTAGGGCTAGGTAGCAGGGGTTTATTGGGTAATTTAGTTTTAAATTTACTTGTTGGATCGGGAGTGACCATGGTGACAACTTACGAAACTTAACAAACTTCATGGAAGTGAAGTGATTAATTCAAGGACCACGTACTTACCAAGATGTATCGTAAGATTTACAGAATTTGGGTACTGTACATTCTCGAACATCGTCTCACTCTGCCATCTTGTCATCCGCTCTTCGCTATGGAAATCAGTCAGATAGCGTGCTGGATGCGACCCTCTCCGACATGAGTAGCACTGGCCGCGAGCCCGGGCGCCCTGCACGCCAGTCTGCCGACAGTAGCTGGTGTCACGCAACTCTCCACAGGTATTGGTAGCCTCCACACTGAGATTGAAAGCAGCATTTTCAAACTCGGGAACACACCTCTGAGCTACGCCTCTGTCATCGTAACAAGGCACAGAATTTTCGTTAGCCTGGCAAAGTCCGACAAGGCCTAGCACAAACAGGATCAACTTCATGGTGACAGCAGAAAGTTCCGAAGAACGAAGATTTTCCCACAGAACTTTTCGCGCACCTGCTGCCTGCAAGCGTTGCACGGAGGACGGTCGCTGTCGGTGGTGGTGCACGGGAACCCCGAAATCCTTCGATCCAGCGATCCGAAATGAGTACACAAGTAACACAAAGGATGTGAAAAGGGTAAAACTAACAGGCCGCAGCCACACCAGTCAGCCCTATTGAAGTTTACATCACAGTAAAGTCGAGCTCTATGTCGTAGGGTGGCGTAGCTGCAGTTAAAACTGCATTCAGTGGTGTAGCAACAAAAGTTAGTGTGATATCCAGTGACAGAGCTAGAGATGATGCAGACCGATCGAGAACCGATGAAAACACGTAATGCACGAGGGTGTGCTAGATAACTGTTTAGAAACTTATCGACTGAACCGTAACAAAGCAGTGAAAAGAGTTCGCGAAGTACGTGCTCTAGTAAAAAGTGCTGATGCAATCATAATTATCTGCTAAAATTCGGCATGCGCTACTGAAGCATACTTGGGTACAATATTCGTACTTGGATGCGAGGATTTAAATAGGAGTTTGATTTGAACCATAATGTTCTGCTCTCAAAACGACAACAAAAACAATTGTGTTTTGTGTTGTCCTGAGGTGACTGCAGAATTAATCGCAAACATCAGTAGAGTATGAAAAGGCCAGGGAAATAGTTAAATTTTACCAATGATTGTTTCAGAAGCAGAACTGATGTTGCTATAGAATAGCCTCTTTTGAATTAAATATCAATGAAATCTACATTACATTGTTTTTTCATTATTGCATTCAGCGGCGGATCCAGGAAGTCTCGGGGGGGGGGGGGGGGGGGGCGCCTTTACAAAATTAACGGGGGCGCACGCCCCCCCCCCCATTTTTCTTTTTTTTTTATTTCTATTGTTTAAACAAACAAACAAAAAAATAAAGAAGGGGGCGCCTGGTGCACGGCGCCTCCGTCTGCACATGGATCCGCCATTGTGTATTCATTTTCAAATGACTGATTCTTTCCATCTTGAAGATAACAAGTTATGAATATGCCCGATTCAAAATACTTAATTACCATTGGGCCAGATTTTCTTTGCATATAACATTCTATGGAAAGTGAGAGAGAGAGAGGAGGGAGAGAAATAATTTTGCGTTAAAATCTATGATGTCACCTCGATGATTTATTTATTCCTTTTTTTAAGAGAATGATGGAAGGGGTTTATGTAGACTCCGGATGTAGAGCTATACCCTCAAAGACGTTCTTGCTGAATAATAAGACCTCAACTTCTGTTTGCGCTGAATGTTAAGTATAAAGCATGACATGTTGACCTATCAACCCACAGCGTGCCAAAATGATCACTTGTCCATAGCTTTATGTGGGGAATTTGTGCACATCTAACTCATCGGCTAGTGCACAGAAAGGGTCGCGTAACAAACACTGTTATTAGTTTCATTGTTTGTTTGTTTTCGTTTTTTTTAGATAATGTAGATTGTAGTCAGCGGAGATTTTGATAAATAATCAGTGGGAAAATTAAAGAAAACAGAAGTCCAAATATGAATGCGGATTGAGTGAACGTGGTTTTATTAGTGAAACACATAATAATCAGAGGAAGTTTGAGGAAATTTGGACAAAGTGATTCAGATGTTATGAATTGTTGTATAAAGTTTCGGTGCCGTCGTTACTGGATAGGAGACAAATACACTTCATGACGTCATTTTGGACTACAATAATTTTTCTCTTCCTTAAGTTATAAGAATTCCCGAAAAAAAAAATTAATAAAATACACATTCCATCATCTTGTTACTGACATAAAAAGGATATTATTATCCCATTAGTAACTGAACCGCCCAAAACCGTCCGTGTCGTTACTAGCTCCCTAAAGTATCCGAAACCGCCCGCCTTGTATAGTTTTATTTTTTACCTTTTTATTTTTTTCATAAAGAATAATTACGTAATTTGAAAGAAGTCAAAGGTCAACAATGTCAGAATTACTTCTGTGACACACGAAGTCTTAATGGATTTTCAAATTAACGTAACTTATAGTTAGACAACAGTCATGTTGTGTTGAAACTTACGTGATTCAAAGTTCGTACTCATGTAGGTGTTATGCATATTACTTTGTATTACTTTATATGGAAATAAAATCAGTTTGAATTTAATTGTACTGACAAAAATAAACATGTTGTGAGCTATTTTGCATAATTTGGAAAGTGGTAAAAATGAAAGCAATATTGCTGTAGGGAACATGGATAGGCCATTGAATCTTCAGGTGCTATACTCCCCCTGCTTTCTGAAAGAGGTAAGTCAAGTGCTCTTACAATGCTAGAAAAATGAAATCATGTTGAATTTTCTTCATGTTTTCTTTACATTGCTGTCTAAAATGACATCATGAAAATAATGTAGACCCTATAGTAGTCTCCTTCATTCAGCGATAACGGCGGTTACAGTTCGTTATTCCGAAGGTTCGTTAATCCGAAAATGTGATAAGGTTTGTTATTTCGAAGGTTCATTAATCCGAAAAAGAAATAAGATTCGTTATTCCGAAGGTTCGTTAATCCGAAAATAAAACAAAGTTCGTTACTCCGAAGGTTCGTTGCGGACCGTATTTCATTTCGGATCAACGAACCTTCGGAATAACGAACCTTATTTCATTTTCGGATTAATGAACCTTCGGAATAACGAACCCTATTTCATTTTCGGATAAACGAGCCTTCGGAATAGTGAACCCTATTTCATTTTCGGATCAACAATCCTTCGGAATAACGAACATCCGGAATAACGCCACAAAATCGAATGTTCGGATTAAAAACCCTTTTTCATTTTAGGATTAACGAACCTCTACGTATAGGGAATTTGTGTGTTTCGGATTAACGAACCTTCGGAATAACAAACCTTCGGAATAAAGAACCTTCGGAATAACTAACAGCACCCGATGACGGCACCGAAATTTAAAAGTTTAAAACTTTTGAATCAATTTTCCCATTAACCTCAAACTTTCACTGATGTGTTCTACTAGTATTGTTGCTTTCACTCACTTTTATATTTATGATTTTGTTTCATTTCAATATCTGTGTATGGGTGCTTATTTGTACAATACTTTGCTAGTCGATATAAATTAAAATAATTTGAGAAGTCCAAATGCTATATCAATCCAAGTTTCTATGCCAACAGAAATAAAATGTTTGAGTAGAGAACTTTTGTGATTGAATAAACAAATAAAAAAAGGAATATATACATGAATCAGTGTCTTATTATATGATAGTAATAAAGTCGTATTATTATACAGGTACAAAAATGAGGGTTTAAAGCCGTCTACCTAATTGATACAATGTCATCATCATCATCAACTTGCTGGCAATCTGAAATATTAGGAGAAGTTACCAAATTTCCAAAGATGAGTAAAATAGCGACTTCTACAACTCCTTGAACTCATGACTTGCACTTCACTGTCTACAGGGTCTATAGGATGAGAATGGATTTTTTATGCCTTTTTTTCTTCTGAAATGAAATTTGGCTTCGCAAAAGCAGTCACAATGATTATGTAATGTGGACCCCCCCCCCCCCCCGAAGTTATTGTACAAAATAGTACCAGTACGTTTAAAAGTAAAAGAAGAAGAAAAGAAGGAGAAGAAGAAGCTAGAAGAAGAAGAAGAAGAAGAAGAAGAAGAAGAAGAAGAAGAAGAAGGAGAAGAAGAAGAAGAAGAAGAAGAAGAAGAAGAAGAAGAAGAAGAAGAAGAAGAAGAAGAAGAAGAAGAAGAAGAAGAAGAAGAAGAAGAAGAAGAAGAAGAAGAAGAAGAAGAAGAAGAAGAAGAAGAAGATTAGAGATCACATGATTCACACACCCACCACATTTTCTGTGATCAGTGTACACACCGCCCGCTCGCAACAGTAGAGGGAGACATTGCTAGACAGCTATCGTTGATATCAAGTATTCAGGCATAATTAGTGTTGTATTCATGTTACCAGTAGTGGGAGTGTCAAAGGGAAAATAAATCGTTAGGTGCTAGTGTTGTAAACTAACCTCTATCACTGATATAAAACTTAAAGTCAAGACTTTTTAACCATGTCACAATAATAGAGATTCAAAGAGGAAGGAAACTGTATTGGAACTTAAAAACAGTGTCATGAAGATATTTGATAGTCACAAATGAGAGTTTTAAGACCTAATATTGAGACATAAATTCCTCTTCCTCCAGTAAAGGACTGTGTTTTTAAGACTACACTTAACGATGGGGAGGAGCCAAGCATTGAAAGGTGGGAGTGCATAAGTCGCGAATCGCTGCCAAGCCGGGACCGACACGTACGAGTACGGGGAAGCTGCATTCCTGATCCTGATCCGACTGTCCGTCCCTTCGTGCTCGCGGCCAGCTCTCCCATCAGGTTAGGCTCGGCTTGGTAACCATTTCCCTTCTCGAACTGAGGTTTGGCACCACCATCCCAGAGTGCTAGGTTATTCTCGTCAAAGCAAGAAGATAACGGTGAGTTTTTTTCTTTGAAAGCTTGATCTACAATGTGGTGCAGCTTGCAGGCACATCACGACAATCAACTCGTTATGAGAGATTTACATTCTGTAAGCAACCCACACCGCCGCCCCTGCTGCCAGCTGCCGTTGCCGGGCATGTTGATCATGGTGAGGCGAGACTTGTAGCCACAGGGTCAAATTAACACCACGAAGTGCCAGGGTAGTGGCGGCTTAGGATGTGATGAGTACCGGTAGCGCGCGTACCGGTACCGGTAACGAACGGTGGTAGTAGGTATAAACAGTGGTACACGTAGAACTATGTGTACTGGTGACGCCACGTTGGTAATTGTTACATTTTACTACACCGTCTCTGATCTACAAAAAGCTCAGATGGCTGTGGCAGAACCAAGCTTCGAGGGATGTGACTGAGCATAGCCTACTCATGTTAATAATAGGCCCCAAACACCAATAAAAATATAGTAAAATTGACCAATTGGGACATTACTATGTTTGTATGTTGTGTGATGGTCATGCAAGGCCATAAAATGTATACCCACACCAGAACTGATGGATTTATACCCAGAAGTGGCCAGGCATCATACTTCATAGCTATCCAGATCCAGATCAAATATGTAAAGCAGTATGGGCTGTTTTTACTTTAAGATGAGTCTTTTACTTAAGATGAAATATCCTTTAAATCAATAAATACCTTTGTGATAGTTCATGAAAATGTTGCAGTTCATCGTTTACATATTATATTTTCCAAAAAAGTTATATGTATACGCCTTGTATGTGTATTCCATTTTATTTGTTATTTGATATTTCTGTAGGGCCTATGTATATTTATCTAATTATCTATGCACCCTGGTTGTATATTTTGTAGATTATACCAGTAGCTGTGAACAACTCAATACCTTCCTCTCCTGCACTTGTCCAAGTGGTTGATTGCTATAGATGGGGTTGGTAGGCGGGTATGCGATACGTGTACAGCGTGCTAGAGCAATGCGCTTAAAATACTCACATGATTTGTTTTTGCCCCTCAGGCAACACGTCATTTGACTTCACGGAACCTCGTCTATACAGCCCTGATTTTTTTTTTCTCAAGAATAAATGTTGGCAGTGCTTCTAGGAGTTTGCAGACTATCTTGGAGCAATGGCCTCAGTTTTGTTTTATAGTCAAAATATTGCTCAATGATACAGTAGTGTTTTTGAGTTCAACAGAATTAGAGCCCACAATAGTGTGAAGATTTTGTAACAATCCCAAATATATTGCAGAGTTTCCATGTATTTTGCGATAATCCAAACAAGAGTTACTCAGTATATTGTAATGTAAAGTGATGTAAAGGAAAATAAGAAATCAAAACCATATATATATATATATATATATATATATATTTATGCCATCATCATAAACTCATAATATTTTTAAAAAGTAAACAAAGTTACATGTGATATGTCTTCTTTTGTGACCATGTCTGTATTCTTGATGAAAAAAACCCTTATTTCCAATTTAAAAAAAAAAATCATCCCAACTTTTTTAGTTAAATAAATGTGATTTCTTCAGCACCTCCATGATTGACTTTAAGGTATTCAATGTCATTTTATCAATTGATAAGCCAAGTCTTTTTTACTTAAAATTATTTTTGGTCATTACAGGATTTTAGATTATCACAGAAGAAGTGATCCAAGATGGGAGATCTCTATGATGTAATCATCGTTGGCGGTGGCGTGGCGGGCCTCATATCAGCACACAAGCTACTCAAGGAAAGAAGCAATCTCAAGCTCCTCGTCATTGAAGCATCAGGTTGATCTTCTTTGGGCCCCAGTTTTAAAGGGATGGTATAACTTTGGCTAAGATGGGGATTCAGATATCAACTTTTATGAGATGATTAGAAACCACCATGAAATATAAAAGAGCATACAATTCTAAGAGAAATTCAAGGTTTGTTTGCCAAAAAAGGGTTTTAAAATGGCTGAGATATCAAAATAAAGTAAAATTAAGGGGTCCTAATAAATGGTGGGTTGCACCTGTTATTGAGACCTCTTTGTTTTTGGATGTCTCTGCCATTTCAGAACCAATTTTCATCAAATAAATTTGAATTCCTCTAAGAATTGTATGCTCTTTTATAATTCATAAAAGGTTTCTCATTATCTTGCTACAAAGTTGGAACCTGAAGCCCCACCTAAACCAAAACTATATACTGTCCCTTTTACCCATCTAGTCTGAGAAAGCACATTTCTATTGTTCTGTGCTGTATCTTTTTATAAATCATAACTTTTTGCTATTCATGGTTGGTGTTTCTTCAGATCGAGTACAACATTCTCTTTCATTTGAACCATTCATGTATTATGTGTGTCATTATGTGTGCTTTTAAGTGGCAGAATATTAGCCTCTTAATTGTGAAATTCATGACTATAAAATCAAGATTTAAATGTATGCATTTAATTATTTAATCCGGTTTCATGTAGCCTTTTTCATTAACATAAGATATGCAGTGAAATTCAGAGCTGCCAATTTAATGATGACAAAAAAAAAAAAGGATTTCTGCAGTAAAACTATGGGTATACAGAATAGTAAACATGGCAGTGAAATGTTTAATATTCAAAGCAAGAGCAACAAAAGGATAGTGTGACTCAGAACAACAACAACAACAACAAATGTTTTAGGCCAAAAAGGAAGCCACCTTTCTAAGGTTTCTTTTGTGTGTGTGTGTGTTTAATTAAATTTAATCAAATGATACTACTCCATTCAGGCTAATTTGCATTTATCGGATTTTGAAGCAATCCATCAATATCCTGTCACATATATCTTCTTTTTTTTTTAAGTACTATTATTATGACAGTCAACCTTGCCTAAGTCCAATCTATTTGGACTGAAGAAATAGCTTCGACTTAGAGAAAATTTGACTTATGAGGGATTAAAATCAATAGAATATTAAGAGAAGAGGACTTGAAAAGACCTTTGACTTTGGCGATTATTCGACTTATGCGAGGTCGACTTAAGCAAGGTTGACTGTATTTTGGTTGGTTGTCCAAAAATCATACTAGTGGGGAAAATGGGAATGATGATTGCTGGCACTGGAAATAACAGGTGGAATGATAGAAAGAGATATGATAACTTGAGGTCACTTAACCCGTTGAGGACAAGTCCCGAGTGTACTCGGGCAGGACTGGTGTCTATGGGAAATGCATGTTGTAGCAAAATCAGTCCGTCTTCAACGGGTTAAGAAAGACCAGAGTGTCAGACAGACTGTTGAATAAGATGAATGGTGATGAAACCAAACTGCCCAGCCCATCCAAAATTTAGAGTCTAATTCTTCACAAACAGATGCCCTCGGACCGACTATCCTGCCAATAGGCCAATGCATCTATGTCCAAATAAAATGTAGACAGAATGTCTCTTAGACCAAATGCATATAAATAGACTAAAATATCAAGGACAAACAATTGTCCCCCTGATATGGCAATCGGAAGAAAAAGGCAATTAGCTTCATTAGTGCTAGACACCATGGTCATTAGATAAAATATAAGATAAACTGATAATTATTAGACAAAGCAACATGAAGGCAGTGTGGAGGTACCAGATAAAGTCAGAGCTTTAGATAAAGTAACTGGTGGCAAGTAGATTATAAGTGCAGTATGTATACTACTGTATTTAAAGTATTATGCGAGGGAAATGGGGTGAATTCCAGTGAATGCTATTGTAGTTCAGTAGACACACCCTAACACATGTATTACGTATCCCTTTATGTACTTTAGCTCTCCTTCCTTTCAATGATAGATTGACCCAAGTGAGAAGAAAACAATATGTGACTCCTGCCTTAAGCTACTGCCACAATGCCAGAAGTTATTTTTACTATACAAATAGCACTACTTCCACTACTAATGCTTAGTTACTTTCCGTGTTACGCCATTTCCTGACCCACTTCATCTGACACACTCTTTTTGACACACTTTTTTGGCCATTCATTTTGTACACAGGGCAGTTTTTCATGAGACGGCCTCTGTTATTGGCTACTGTGCTAATGAATATTCAACAGCCTTACAATTTTTTTTTTTCAATAATGAGTCACTCGGTCTGATTCTGTGTCTGTGATTGGCTTTTAGCTATTGAATATCTAATAGTTATCGGCCAGCTACCTAGAGTGATAAACATGTTGCTGTTCAGCAAATCACGTACGACTAACATGTTAGCGAGAGTGTCGAGCAACGCACGGCCAACCGGCCGACGGCCGTGGGCCAGCTCCAATGATAGAAAGTGTGCACGTTCCCAGTCGATAGAGTATTTATATCACGCACATACATTTGAACGACTGATGTTGGTCAAAGCTTTATGTCGCAAGTTTCAAGGTCCCTATCTATTGTTAGATTGAAGGAAACATTGATAAACTGATGATATTTATTTGATATATCAGACCCATCCGGACTAGAAACTTGCAAAATTTACTACATACCTTCTCGTGGAGTGCCTCACGTCATAATCGGTCTGTACGGGATCGAAAGTCCTGCAAGCTGCAGTTGCTGTGACGCGTTTTCCCCGTGCAGCCGTCGAGTGTTCCCCCTCACTTCTTTACACTCGGATCGTTGTTTTTTCATTGCTTTGTAACATTATGCTGATCTCGCATGCCCTGTCGAGTACCGGTAGTCTATGGACGTGCGATTTGCAATTGCAGTTCATTATCTGTAAAAAGCTTGTACTTCCAAATATATTCTTCTTCTTCTTCGTTTCCAGCTTTTAACATTGCATCATACTATACTTTGTACTACATTTGACGATTCCTGCGGGTGAATTGTGTGCATATGTCGTCAATTTGTTTGCCATTTCACTCACCGACTGCCGTGCATGCGCTTCTACTTTGGTCTCACCTAGTACCTCCCTGCACCCATCACATGTGCAGTGTATGTAGCGCGCAATTTAAGCAGCTGAAAAAAAAAAAAAAAAGGGTACTGGAAGCGCACGTAGTAGCAAGGCCTGCACGTGGATGAGGTTAGAAATTGCCGTGCGCCTCCAGCTCACCAGCTCCTGGCCGCCTCTTATTGGCCGGCCTTGAGCGCAACCTTCGACAAGCCATACCATAGTCTTGAATATTCATAGCACAGTAGCCAATAACAGAGGCCGTCTCATGAAAACTGCCCCGTGTACAAAGTGAATGGCAAAAAAAGTGTGTCAGAAAGAGTGTGTCAGATAAAGTGGGTCAGGAAATGGCGTAACCCTTACTTTCCAGTAACTACTCCTGCAGATTCTTCTTTCTACTACTGTATTTCTTCAGTTATACCACCGCTACTATACTCCTACAACTCCTACAACTACTGCTAGCTTCTAAACTATGTCTGCCACCTCTTTGACTACTATTACAACTGCTGCTGCTACTACTGTTACTATTTCTACTAATCTATACTGCTACTACTACTACTACTACAACTACTACTACTACTACTACTACTACTACTGCTGCTGCTGATACTACTACTGCTGCTGCTGATACTACTACTGCTGCAACTTCTGTAAAACTACATTACTATTTCTTCTCCTCCTTCTTTTTAAGCTGTTGCTGAGCACTACTACTATTATCTACTACTTCATATGTCAAGATTTTACCTGTACGAGACAATGCAGTCACCTTACTTTGCCTGAACTAGATTAAAGTCATCACAGGTTTAGTATCATGGGCTATCCTACTGGATAAAACATGTGAGAGAAATTGTATACAGTATGTACATGTCGTCTTCATGAGTCCCAAGAGATACATATGGGTATACGACTCACTCAGTAAACTTCAACTAGGTTTTACCTTCCGGATGTATCTGGCCAGTGTCTTTAGCATCAAGCATTCCTGTACAGAGATACCAACTGTTGTGTTTTTGCAGGTTTTTAATTCATTTATTTAGTTTTTAATCCCAAGAGTACTGCGGGTTTCATGGGTAATACAAATTTGCCCCAATTGTATAACTACATACATCTATTGCAGGATAGGTAAAGTACTGTTTTCCATTAAAAATATTGTGCCTTTAAGCCCTCAGAATAGTGCAGTGCTGTGTACAAGGTAGCCAGCCCTGTATGTGGGAATAATTCAGCATGGTGCCCTGTGGTATTTTATGTAATTTGGAGAGAGACCAGTAATGGGGTATATAATGACTCAGTTATCAGCACTGTGCAAGCAAAAAAAAAAAAAAAAGTTTTCTGTGTTTTGCTTTTGTGAAAAAGAAGACATTGTTGTCTTGGTGGTAACTCCCTCTATTAAAAAAGTTCTTAAAATGACTACCATTATTCATGCAGTATTGATTAAGCTCAGCAGACTTTGTACAGTAAACATATCACTTTTAGGTATGACAGCATGATTACATCTATGGTTGGTACCATAGTTCTGAGGTATATAAAGGTATGTCAGGCTGATAAAGAACAGCTCTTCTCATTTCTAGGTGCATTCATGAAATTCATTCGTGCATTTCCCCTTTCTTTATGGATTAGTTCATTCACGTCATGCAGGCTTACTCCAATCTGAGTTATATTTTATGAGAATCAAGTGTCTGTTTAAAACCAAGATATACAGCATTACCTGATCCAAAAGAAAACTCAAGCTTTATTATATTTTTGTACATGTATTATTTTCATATTCATATCCCATATCTATATGATATATTGTGTTTATCAGTAAATACAAATGATGTATGAAATTTCTTTTCCAGATTAAAAAAAAAGCATATTATATATACCAATTTATACAACTGGCTTGAAGAGTACTTGTGGTCATTGCCCCACATACCACCTGTTCGATGTATGACGCGTACACTTTCAGCACACAACTTCATAATCATGTGACAAACGTGAACTTGCCTTGCGTGAATTAATACTTTGTACCCTGCTTCTTTGACCTTGTTTGTATCTGTTTACGTCAACGGAATCACTCAATGGACACACTCTTCGCTCCATACACTAATCCCCCATGTAATATTTATACTGAGACAATAATCACTGCATGCCAAACAATACCCTTTCACACCCCAAAACAAACAGAGTTAGATTGATGTTCAGAGGATATTTTTACCAGAGAACCAAGTACATTGTAGGTTGAGAAAAAAAAAATCACAAAGTTCTGGAGATGAGTGTTTGGCTGCAATGATAGGATGAAATATCATATGAAAAAAGGGAAATACACATGTGTGTAGACCTCAGTAGACTTCAAAGTAAAGTTCCAATTTAGTGCAGTTATGTGACAGAATTGGCAGGGGTCATTTACACTCTAAAGATACAATTGTCAGCAGCATTCATGGGTGGTAACAATGTAGCTGCAGCTGGTGATAATAAAATGCAAGTCTTAAGCCGTTGAGGATCAGTCTCGAGTATACTCAGGCAGGTGTCTATGGGAAATGCATGTTGTAGCAAAATCAGTCTTTCGTCAATGGGTTAATATTGCTTTATACTGATTGGCTGAGAAAGCCAATGTCCACTTATCAAATACAATCTATGACCCCGTTTATAGTGCTGGGCTGGGCTCGGCCACGGCCGAGCCGCGGCCGAGCCCGGCCTCAATTGCGCGGCCGAGCCTCGCAATTTTGAGCCTCGCACTGTAAACGGGGTCTATGAGCAACCCCATCTTTGCCATGCATTGGGGCCATGTTTTTGCCATATTCATTATTTTAAATACAGTATACTTTGCATGCCATCCTCAAGTCATGTTATATGTACCTGAATTTATCTGAAACATTAAGATAAATAAGATATGAAGCAGTGATAAACTGCTCTGATTTGATTAGAAAAACAATATTATGAGTGCCTGAACAATCATTGACAGGGACCTTGTGTTTAGTAGACCAAGGGGAAATGTTTTCTCAGTTGTATAAAGGTGGTTTGTAGATGTAAATATTTACAAAGTTCTTGACCTGGTAGGCCACAAGTCTGTGATTTCAGTGTGCTGTGGTACAGCCAAGTAGCCTACACTGTAGTTGAACAGAGCACTGTCCAAAGATGGTGCAATACATTTTCTATTATTAGGATCATATTCTGTTCCTTGGCAAATGCATGTTAAAGAAAATTCAAACCTTATAGGGCCCGAATTCACAAAGATGGTACAATTTTAAACCATGGTTTAAACCATATATAGACAATCTGTATGGAGCACCAAGTGTCGCATGGCCTATTTTGTTACAAAATCAGTCATTTCGTCAACGAAATGACCGTTTCGTTAACAAAATGCTATGTTTATTTTGTTGAAGAAATGATCATTTCGTCGACAAAATGTTAGAGTGAATTGCAAGTATATACACTGCATTGACATATTTTTATGTGTAGGGAGAGGCAAATTCCCTTGATTTTCATTTAGAGTAAATTTGTGTGTTTTGTTTGTTTCTCTGTTTGTAATTTCAGATCAGGTTTGTGGAGTCATGAAGACAGTTGAGCTTCGGAGTCCCAATGGAAAGGATTATTTTGACATCGGTGTATCCAGGGTTGGCAGGTAAGACTGCTTCCCTCAAAAAGCTGTCTCTTTTTTTTTCTCGCCTGCACAATCCTAAGAAGGGAAGAAACCCCAGAGCATTAGGATAAGAGAGTTCCACTTTAGGGGATGTAATACGATTAGGATAAGTTGGATTTTGTGATGTGATATGGATGAGTAGGATTACCTAATCCTTGAATGGCATTTTTATGGCATCTGTGCTAATCTGTCAGAAAGCTTAATATGGGATGTGTTGTCTGACTGGAGAGCATGTCACAGGCTAAATTTCCTGTTATGTCAAGTCTTAATTTTTAGGAGTCAAATCCAACAGCCCAGGTCAAGAAATACAGGATAATTTGTCATCTTTTTGAAATTTCATGTGAAAATTTGTCAGTCTTCTTTGTCAGTGACTTGGCATTTCCAGGGTTTTATTGATAAAAAGAGTTTGAAGGCATGGTATTTATTTGTTTATTCATTTATTTTTGGTCATTTGGCAGAGTTAAAGCCAAGGCTTTGGCGTTGAATAAAAAATGACTTACATCGTTCGATGGCTTGTACTGTCACTTGTATCTTCACTATTAATGCATCAACTGGATATATTCTCTTTCTATGAACTCCAAATCATTGGCTGGCTGGCTGGCTGGCTATGTATTCTCAACGATATGTAGATTTTTCATATTTCTTTGTACATTCTGTTGAAAAAAGTGGAAATAAAATTTGAATTTGAAGTTGTAGTGGCATATGGTATTTGGATACGATCAGAGTAAATAACTGTGATTTTAAATAACCTGTGGCATGGAACATGCAGATATTTGCCATCTAGTACCGTAGTATCCCAGATTTGTGTCACGTCCCGTGTATACTCATTATACCATTTTTGATGCACATCAAAAAGACACACTAGAACTGTTGTGGCAACTGATTGTTAAAGGCGCATAGTCCCGGTAGTGTAGAGGGTGCTGTTGATGATACTGCCGATCACCGTTAGCATTGATACAAAGATTGCCAAAGTTGAGCTGTCATCAAGAGTAAAGCGCGTAGGTGCTGCTAAGTTACGTTGCCTTCGTTGTCTTCTCTGCGCATCACGCAGTCTGTAGTAATGCCAGGGTGCATGCATAAGTGCTTCTTATTATGACATCACAAAAGAAGTTTGCTAAGGCTGTCATCCCCGCTCAGCCGAATCATGAGCCGAACTGTGATCGGACCACTGACTACAGTGGATCAGACTTCTTCGGACTCGGGGGAAGTGGATCACAGCGTAAGCGCTAAAGAGGAGTCGATAGCATACATTTAGGTCTCTATAGGAAACTTGCGCCATGCACCCGCATATGCATTTGACTAAACCACTGGGACCATGTGCCTTTAAAACGATCATTCTTAGGTTGTAGGAAAGCACTCCGCAGTAGACTGGCGACCAATGCCTGTACCACATACAATTTTAGCGGCTGTGTTGCATTGTGGAGTATCAGACAGCCATATACAAACCACTGTAATCATTACTTTTACCCGAGAGCACAGCAAATGATTTCCTGATGAGACTCTCTAGCTGTAACACTGGATGTCAAGTATGAATAAAGACATCACGATCTGTAGACACATGTGCTTCCACTCATATGTTTTCTCCATCAAGGTTCAACCACTGTGATCATAATCCTCACACTAGGGCAACCCAATCAATTTCCTGAGACTCTGAAACATTCATTCTATTCAAGAATTATTTTTTTCCTGTTGCAGTGAGGGCATCTAGTGTATATTACACATCTTTCTTGTTCCTTAATTTTGTTTCTGTCTTGTTGTATTTCTTTAATTTGTTATGTCCTCCTCTGTCATATAACATTGAAATGAAAATACTTGGAAGTTCATGTTATGTATTTCTGTGTGTAATAGTATGTGTTTTGTTCCTTCAATTAAAACTAAGGGAGAAGTGTAACTGATCATAATGCTTGTCAAATGAATTAATTTTCAACAAGTCTCCTCCACCTATATACTTTAATTTGTACAATGAAATATGTCAGTATATTATTCATGTAATTATCTATTTCTTACGAGTACTCTTATTTATATTTTCATGTGAAAATTTTTGATTTTACAAGTGCAGAAGTAAGATGAACTGAAACTGAATAACGAAGTCGTATTCTGTAGACACATGCTCCCACTCATTGGTTTTATTTTTCATTTATTAGGTCACTGACGTGTAACTAGGTACTAATGACCAAAAAAAAAAAAAAAAAAAGGAAACCTTTACCTTGTGAGTGGTCAATTATAAGATTATAATTGAGGATCACTATCCTACCCACTTGGACTTTGCCCAAATATTTATCATATTAAGTTGTTTATTCATTCTGTGTAGTCAAGTTTTTGAGTGCACTGCCTTCTTCAACTAGAACTACGTTTTTTTTTTGTTTTTTTTTTTGTTTTTTTTTTTTTTTTTTACAGCATGAGGTTAGATTACATAGACAATAAGAATTGAACACAAGCAGTGACATTCAATACTCTCATCAAATACCTCTTTAAACATTTATGCAAATATATTAGCCAACGAGTTCCACAGAAAAGAGAAAAAAGTTAAAGCATAATTAAATCTAGAACACGTACAATATTTAGCTTCAGGGTCAAATTTAGTCCAACAAAGAAGATATTAGCTGATCTTAATCTTATGATTGAATATTTAATCTCCTTTCAGTCATTGATCATAAATCTTTATCTGTTATGGATTTCTGTTGCATAATTGACTTCTAACATCCAGACAAGAAAACCAGTGATGGTCATTCGCACAATAAAGATGCCTGTTATTGCCAGGATTCCTTTGACATGTAATTGAATTATGTCGTATGAATGTGTTCTTGTTTGATAGTGGTTGTAAAACTCATTCTCTGTCTTTCTCTGTGTTGCCAATTTGACTCTCTGATCAGTGCCCAGCCGATAATGCTGGGTTTACTCAAGGAGTTCGGCTTGGAGACATACGAGCATTTTGACAAGGGCACGAAACATTGGCAACTGCCTGATGGAAAAGTAAAGACGTACTCAGGATCCATCCCTCCTCTGCCTTATACTGCCCTTGTAGACCTACTCAGATACTTCAAGAAGGTGATGATTATAATAATGTGACATTTTGAACTAGAAAAGCACTCAGAGAACACAGACCTCCACCAAGTAGCTCATTTCAACCCATACATGCATGCTGAAAATTGTCCAATTTCCTAGAAGGCGGCTTGTGTGTACCTTGTCAGTTTCCTGCATGCTGCGCTGCACTGTGAGCAGACCATACTCTTTAATGCGTGTATACATGCAAACCTCACATACGTGCAACTTGACCTCCCAAGTTCATTGACCATATTTGCCAAAAGATAAAAAATCCTCCAAAAATTCATAAAAATACTCAGATCACTACCAAAATTGAGTCTTTTGTTCCTTGTGTCATTACCAACTTTTCCTGTAAGTTTCAACCAAATCCGTTCCCGACTTTTTAAGTGTTGCAAACAGACAGACAAACAAACCAACCAATGCTGGCCAAAACACAACCTCCTTGGTGGATGTAATAATCAAGCATGGTGTAATCTCATCATTTTGATGTTGGGTTACAAGAAATAGAGTACCTAAATAATTTTATACTTGCATTCATGGCATTATCAATCATGGAGGTCAGTTACACATTGTTCTTCTTCCTGTAATAAGTCAATATAGGAACCTGACATCATTCTCTTCAAACAGGACTTTGGCTATAGGTCCTACAACAGATTAGAATATGGCAATATAGTTGATAATTAACCAATTTAAAATTGTTTGACCTTGTAGGGATTGAATTATGAAAATTCAAATTTTCAATTTTACTTGGTATGTAGGCCTACAAGGACTGTTTCAGATTGTTGTCTCATAACTCTTTCTTGTCTGGCATTAAGTCTATAACAATTTTTTTTTTCCCTCAGAAGCCAAATAACCCCAGAAGTTGGGATGAAAGAAGAACAAAAAGTTTATATAAATCAATGAAATTCTTATGTTGAGTTGTTTTTATTGCAACTGATTGACAAATTGCTGTACATTGCATAAAAATATAATTGATTTGAATAAATACGCAGTATCTGCTGCATGCTATAAATAGAATAAGGATTAGTACCAGCACTGGCTGTTGTGCAGAAGCTCGACAGTGAAGTGGCCTGCCCAGTGATCAGGAGGTGGTTGGTTTGAATCCAGCCTGAGTATGTATGTGCATGATTTTGTAATCATTGCTACTACGAGAACACTGATTAATTTGCTGCTTGTTTACATCGATGAAGGGCAGTTTGTCCATGAGCTGCAATTACAAAGAGTTTGTGCATTAGTGTCTGCAAAATATCTCTCCATTTCAGATGGACAAGCTTGCCGCGCAGATAGGGAAGGCAAAATCCACGGAGGAATGTGCAGAATGGGACAACACGACCGTTGAAGATTTCATGAACAAATTTCTCTGGATGCAAGGTAAGTGCATCATCTTCCGTATGATTGCTGCATTTGATATGTGATGACAGACAAGTGTTTGAGTCCTGTGAAATAGTGCTTTGTTGTTGTTGTTGTTGTTGTTGTTGTTGTTTTCTCTTCTCTTTTCATTTGGGGGAGAGAAGAAGTTTGAATGAGTGAAATGATTCTATCTTTGTGTAGACCAAAGTGTTATTTTGGAATAGCATTAGCAGCAAGAAATAGTTTTGAGTACCTCAATTAGACTTTTACTTTATAAAACATGTCATGTCAGATGTGAATTACAAGAATCATGGTATGAAACACAATTTAACACCAAACTCTAACCATATACCTAGCATTTTGTGGCTTATTATGCATGCTGCTATAATACCTTTTTACTAGCCCTTTTGGAATTCATGTATATGCCTTACTTTGTTTAAACTTTAAAGCAATTACTTCAAATATGTAGGTCCACTTATGTATATGGCGGCCAGGTTTCTTCCAGATTTTATTCTAGGCTGTTTTTAAGTAAAGTGGGTCAACTTTCAATTTCACTTGAAAAACTGGACAAGTGTAAAAGTCAGTAAAAGCAGTGTTTGCCCACTCTATCTGGTTAAGATGATGATGGTGATAATAATGATAATGGGACACATATTTGACCTTTGACCTCTTGGTGACGTTTTTATCTATATGTCAGGTGCCAAGGACATGGCAGCTACCATGGTGGGCACGTTTTGTGGCATGGCACCCAGCAAGCTGTCCATGACGGAGTACCTGTCTGTCATCCACTCCTGTGGTAGCTGGGAGAGGCACATAGGAGGAGAAGGAACAGGCCGGATGGACCTGCAGCTCAAGGTACTGTATACGCCATATATTTCACGAGTCTAAATTCTCGCGAATATGGGATTCCCGACGATTTCGCGAGTGGTTAAATTCGTAATCGTGGAGTCCTGTACTGAACAGAGAAATGTACACGCGTATGCCACAGTCACATCAGGATCAGAATCAATATTTTTGTGTGTCTTTAATTTCGCGAATGGCACCTGACTCCCGAAATTCGCGAAAATAAAAACCTCACGAAATATTCGGCGTATACGGTATACTCACATCTTTGCAAAGTCCTGGGCACCAGGCATGTTGACTACAGTGCACTCTTATTGTAACAGACATGGTTAAAACGAAATTCTGGTTACAACGAAGTAAAAATTCAGGCCACATCATTATCTACTCTGTGTTTTTTATTGTCTATTTGTTTGGTTAAAACAAAATTTTTATATAAGGAAAGAAAACTGCTGGTCCCGAGGACTTTGTTATGACGGGAATCCACTGTACTGTATCAAAATTTATACAATGATGATGCTGTTAATGATAATAGTAGTAGTGATAAAAATGATGATAGTAATGATAATAATAATGGTGATGAACTTGAAATTAAAAAAAATGAACAGCATGGAGTATATTGGAAAATATCTCATAAAAACTGGTGTCATCTGGTATATCATGTGTCTGCACAACAGTGCAACTTCTGAGTAAATTCATACATTTTGATTTATACACAAACACATTTTACTGGGGTGTATCTGCTGTGTGTTGAAGGCCTGTGTAAATAACTAAAGACCCGGCAGCATGGGCATTCATTGACTGGAAAGGCTGGCCATGTATGGATATATTTGAGAATCCCTGTAACAGATTGTGTACAGTCTTATCACTGATCTCTATGTGAGTATACACACAGCCAAAGAATCTTGATTGGAGTAGATTGTTACTAATGAGCATACAATGCTTTAATACATGTATTCATTGACTGGTGCTATTTGTGTTTTTCAAATGCACCCTGATGGGCAGCCATCCATGAATACCCATGCTAACAGCCTTTATTGAACACGGTGTATGTCTCCTCGGCAGGGTGGATTCAGACAGCTTGCCGGCAGGCTGTTGAAGTCCTATGTAAATTGTTAACATGGTGTATATTTCTACGGCAGGGTGGGTTCGGACAGCTGGTGGACAGGCTGTTGAAATCCTGTGTAAATTGTTAACACGGTGTATTTCTCCTTGGCAGGATGAGTTCAGACAGCTGGCAGACAGACTGTTGAAGTTCTGTGTAAAATGGTGTATGTCTCCACGGCAGGGTGGGTTCAGACAACCGGTGGACAGGCTGTTGAAATCCTGTGTAAATTGTTAACACGGTGTATGTCTCCTTGACAGCTTGGGTTCAGACAGCTTGCAGACAGGCTGTTGAAGTCCTGTGTAAATTGTTAACACGGTGTATGTCTCCTCCACAGGGTGGGTTCAGACAGCTTGCAGACAGGCTGTTGAAGTCCTGTGTAAATTGTTAACACGGTGTATGTCTCCTCCACAGGGTGGGTTCAGGCAGCTGGCAGACAGGCTGGAGGAGAGCGTTGGCAAGGAGAGAATCGTCCTGGGTGATGCGGTCGTCAGGGTGGAGCAGGCAGAGGATAGGAGCAGGGCCACCATCAGGACCAAATCGGGCAAAGAGTACCAGGCCAAGAGGGTGGTAATGGCAATCCCAAGTCCGAACATAGGTTTGTTTAAATGCAATGTTAAACAACCCCTTAACCTCAACACCACAATTTCAAAACTATGATTGATGAATGTGTCATACTTTGAACCTCAGCTTTAACTCTTAATATGTCCTCAGTGATGTGTATTATTTTTGTACTGTCTAAAGCCATGCTGCACATGTGGCACAGATGATGACTTTTGTTGTTTTGGATGTATGGAATAGTTCTTACCTCAGAAGTAAGTGCTACAAGCCCATCAACAGCATTTAAACCCCATTTAATGGATAATTCTGTATGTTCCATTGCATGCCCATTATCCATCTAATATTCATGTGTTTCAATCAATACCAGTGTGTGATTTGTTCACTATGGTGCAGATTTGTCTATGACACCAATTCTGCATTCCACAATTGACAAAAAAAACAAAACAACAACATTACATTATGATGGTATTAATGTGCGTTATTCCTATGTCGTTTTTTTAATGGCCTGGAGTTTCGTGGGTGATGACATGAATTTGCAAACAATACCATTAAGGATGATATGTGATATACAAGGCTTGGTAGTGAATTATGCCATGATGTAACCAATAAAAGATAATCATCAGTTAGTGTTATCATGATAAAGTTGTTTATGATTTAAGGACTTTGTAAGTGTTTTGATTCCTAAGTGTTATGATTATATTTCTGATTTGTGGTTCATGCACATTAAATTCAATTGTTTTATGTGCAAGCTGCAGTTGCTGTCATAAAGATTTTTGTTATTTTTGCTTACATTTTCTCAGATAAACTAGAACTTATTCCAGGCCTTCCTGTACCGAGAACTCTTGCGATTGGAAGCTATGGCGTCCATTTCATAGCCACCTATCAGAAGGTAATATCAAGCACAGTATAAAGACACCAATTTTTGTCTCTTTTCGCAAGTAATTTCTTATCGCTAAATCCTTCCAAGAAACCCATTCCTGTCCCATCCATCATGTTTAAGCTGGGATTTCTGATGTTACCATTCAAAAAAAAAACAAAACACCAAAGACAGTAGACTTCCTAAAGCTTGAAGGAGTAGAACACATGTGGGACAGTAATTCAAAGATCGCTTGATGGTCTACTGTAGAATACATTTTGTGTGTTTGTTTGTTTTTTCATGAATACATCAAAGAAACTGATCCATGTTGTCCATCATGTGAAATATGATGTTGACAGCCAATTATATTATTGAACATGAAAAATGATTCCACCATAGAAGGAAAAAAAATCAACAACATAGGATCTTGACACACATTTGGGACTGAATATGAATCAGATGGAAGATGTGCAACAGGGGGGATACATTGTATGTAATCACCCAATATTGCATTGAGTGAGACAAATACAAATTGTGTACCATATGCTGCCTATTTTTTTTTAAAGTGAAATGTACGTTTCAGCAATTTCATTTTGAAATCAGTCTACAAAGTTATCCTCAGGAAATCCTTTTTCCTAGACTGCCTTTCTGTGGAATATCGTATGGTAGCTGATATTTGAGTTCACAATAAGTCCTCTACCATCATTGTTTGTCAACCAAAGCACAATTATACTAGTGTTTCCACATACGCCAGACATGTTTCTTTCACTTCTCCATAAACTTGAAGCACTTTAAAAGTTACCGAGTATACACTGATCACTGGCTCTTTCACAATGATCAAAGGGGCATTTACCACAACATGGACAAGATGGAATTTACATGGACAATGTTCCATGATTTTTGTAATTTCTGTCAAATTTCAGTGAATATTCTGCCCTTCTGTCATTTCTGTTTTACTCTGTTAATGTCAAATTTGACATTGAATGGAATAACATCTTTCCTTTTGCCTCATGATGTACTGTTCATGCAGAAACTTTTGCATGTTGGCGCTGAGTGCAATAACAAGAAAGGGACACAAGGAAAAGCCCCATATATGTAGTCTTTTCACTCAGCTGATTTTGCCATGACGAGCTTTGGAGTAAAGATCATTTATAAAAAGAAAGAAAGAAAACAAACCAGAAACAAATTATATGCAATCAGGTCAAACATGAATGATGGTGATATCCTTGCTTTGCCAAGATAATTCAAATCTTGAAAGTGAAGATTGAAAGTATATGAAATTCACTGAAGATGGCTTTGCTTCTGAAAATGTTTGATTTTTTTGTTGGATTATTTGTTTGTTTGTTTGTTTGTTTGTCTATTTGTTTGTTTGTTTTTGATGTAGAATTTCTGGCGAGAAAAGAAGCAAGCAGGAGAGCTCCTAAGCATGTCGGGGACACTGGCAAGTTTCAAGGACGACAGAGAGCACCCCATCATTGCCCTGTTTGACACCTCCACCCCCAGTGGCAGCCCTGCCCTCTTTGGTATCTTCGGGGCGCCCTCCTTTGCTACATTGTCTGTGAGTTGCGGAGTCTCGACATCATCCTCTTGTTGAATTTCACAAGTCTTGATAGATAGCATTTTCTGATGAAAGTAATCGTGATACAAAACTACAATTACGCACCTGTTACGCTGTGACGATACTGCGGAATTTATTCTCATATTTCTGTTTTGGATGACTTTTGAATTTGATATTGGTTGTTCGTATTTGATGCTTTTCTTTTTAATTTCATTCTGTATTCAAATGTCAGCAGAATTCATTTCATTGCAATCGTAATGATTCTGATAAAGCCTTAAGGACAATTTGTAGGAAACCTAAATATGAGAGAACTGGTTGTATTGGAATTCTTTATCATTTTAGAAAAGAAAGAATTAAAAAACATGCAGAGGATACAAACATTTTGTCTTTTATGTAACCTTTGCATTTTATAAGGTAGGTATTTAGTATTACCCTGCTATTTGCAGCCAAAGATAAGTTTGTATTTTTCAACATTTTGGCATGCTTTTCAGAGAAGAATGTGTACAGCTGTTTTTCAGCCTGTGAACATTGCCCAAAGCTCTTGAAGTAGGTGTAATACTATGCCCATTGGGGAGCTACTACAACTAACTCTCCCTTTATCACTCTTGTGGTCTGTAGATGGATGAAAGGAAGGCCATTGCTTTGGATTTTATGGTCAACATCCTTGGCAAAGAAGCTCGAGACATTCTGGATTACACAGATGTGGTGAGTTTTAGCTGTAATGATAACTGTTCAAGTTACTCCCTCCAGTAATCATCAAGCCTGATGTCAAGTACACGTTTATCTACTTTCTTGTCTGTCCTTTGGTTGTAATTTATGTTCTACATTGGTATATGGGGTAATTTGTGGTCAGATACTATTTCTGTTCACACCTCAGTTAGTCATTGAATTGTTTGTAATGGGCTTCATCCCTGTATTGATTTTATTTAGCTGTTTCACATGTTTATATGCCCTCTTTTCTATGTTTTGAAGTGTTGGTCACAAGATGAGAAAGGAAAAGAGCCCATTGCTGCTGAAGTTCAACCCAAGCCCTCGGAAGTCATTGGTACCATAAAAGACCCACTGGGATGGTGAGAAGTGTGATTTACGTTATATATATTTTTTTTTTTTTTTCTTGTTCCTTGTTCATGATGATACACGACACCAAGTTTCTATCCAACCCTTGCTTCACACCTGTGAGGGAGCTATATCATGTTGAGATTTAATTTGATTCAGTTCGATTTAATCTGTTGATTTCTTTATCACTGTCATGCATGCATGAAGCAGAATACAAGACAATCATATGATCTCTGGAATAATTGTATTTTGTGTATGAAAGCAATGTGAAAAAGCGAAAGCAATACATTAAAGGAATGGTATAGTATTGGTTGAGGTAAGGAGTCAGCTTTTGACTTTGTGCGAGATATTTAGAAACCACTCGATGAAATGTTCCAGGGCATACAATTCAGAAAGAGTTCAAAGTTTATTTGATGAAAATTGGTTTTGAAATGACTGAGTATCAAAAACAAAGTAAAACAATGTGATCTTTAATAAAAGGTGGCTCTCACCTTTTATGAGGATTGCTTTGCTTTGGATATCTCAGCCATTTCAAAATCAATTTTCATCAAATAAGCTTTGAATTCTTCTTAGAATAACGCGCTCTTTTATATTTTATAGGAGGTTTCTCATTATCTCACAAAAAAGGTTGGGAAACCTGAAACCCTATCTCAACCAAAACTATACTATCTCTTTAAGCAACATGAAGGGCTACAGCATAAGCCTCTGTGTTCTACGGGCAACTTGTGTTAACATAACAATATCAATAGGATTTTTTAATGGCAGTTGATATGCCTCGGCCTTTATGGCTGTATAAGTATATCATAGATATCATGTATATGGTTGAAAATATAATTATTGATATGTATGGTTGTAAATATATTATAGCTGTCATGTATATAGTTGATAACTTTGCAACTACAACCCTTTCCTCTTAATATTCACCATTGCAACTCTTTAGTATAGTAAAATTTAGTCCAGTTTTATTGAACTCAATTGCCTTTTATTGCTTTTGTTTCATCAAATCTTTAAGTGTGAACAGTGCTGCAGTGATTGGATATAACTGCATATAAAGTAAGATATTTTGTGAGTACGTAAAAACAGTAACGCTTGGGTACAAGCTGACAGGAAATACGTGTACAGATAAAGAGAAAATGCCACGCACAAAGTAGGGTAAGAATCATTAAGTGCATAATAATCATGCAGATGGTGAAGCTGGACAGACTACTATGCTTAATACATCAAATTGCATGGAAGTCATGTGCACTGGGCCACCTTGGGACAAGTCTGGAGAAATCTTTAAGTGTAAACTATGCTGCGGTGGGTTAAAATGTGAAGGATACTCTTCATTCCTCGTGGATAGATTTCAACCACCAGACTTTACCACAGATTTGTGAGCAAGTCAATGAGATCAGGCAAGATGGTGACTCATCTAAGTAAATTGCATGAAAGTGTTTGTAACCAAAATATCTGTTTCATGAAAACATACTGCAATATACTGCTAGTTTCCAATCGTTTTGTCAGATTTTAGCAAAACTTTAAATGTCATGTTTGATCCTACCCTGGGTGGAGTTAGGTTCCTCTTCCTTCCTTTCATTGTACCGTATTCTCTTCTTTGTTTATCGTTGTGTTTTTGTGACAGTATTCACTTCGCCGGAGAAGACACAGGCAATGTGTGGGCTGGAATGATGGAATGCGCGGCAGACTCCGCTGTGCGGGTTGTCAAGGAGGTTCTTAAGGCGGTTTGAGTCACTCAACTCGACTCTCAAGTATTTGCCAATCAGAGAGAGCTCAGCTGCAAGGAGCAATGCAGACTCGTCTCGTACCAAATCAACTCGACTCAAATCAAATCAAATCAAATGAAACCATGGCAGTTTGAGTCACCTGCCTAGACTCCCAAGTATTTGTGGGAGTTATGTTGCTACACTGTAGGAGCAAGGCAGACTCGTGCCATATCAAATCAAATCAGATGATGACAATTTGAGTCACTCACCTCGACTGCCAAATATTTGCCAATCAGCGAGAGTTCAGTTGCAAGGAGATAGACAGACTTCTATTGCCAAATCAAATCACGGTGGTTTGAGTCATCCACCTCGACTCCCAAGTATTTGCCAATCAGCAAGGGCTCAGTTGCAAGGAGGTAGACAGCCTTATTGCCAAATCAAATCAAATCAAATCAAATCAAATCAAATCATGATGGTTTGAGTCAGCCACCTTGACTGCCAAGTATTTGCAAATCAGTGAGAGCTCAGTTGCAAGGAGGTACACAGACTTGTTGCCAAATCAAATCAAATCAAATCAAATCAAATCAAATCAAATCAATCAAATCAAATCATGGTGGTTTGAGTCAGCCACCTAGACTCACAAGTATTTGCCAGTCAGCTAGAGCTCGGTTGCAAGGAGGTAGACAGACTTGTTGCCAAATCAAATCAAATCAAATCATGGTGGTTTGAGTCACCCACCTTGACTGCCAAGTATTTGCAAATCAGTGAGAGCTCAGTTGCAAGGAGGTCAACAGACTTGTTGCCAAATCAAATCAAATCAAATCAAATCAAATCAAATCAATCAAATCAAATCATGATGGTTTGAGTCAGCCATCTCGACTCACAAGTATTTGCCAGTCAGCTAGAGCTCAGTTGCAAGGAGGTAGACAGACTTGTTGCCAAATCAAATCAAATCAAATCATGGTGGTTTGAGTCACCCACCTTGACTGCCAAGTATTTGCAAATCAGTGAGAGCTCAGTTGCAAGGAGGTACACAGACTTGTTGCCAAATCAAATCAAATCAAATCAAATCAAATCAAATCAAATCAATCAAATCAAATCATGGTGGTTTGAGTCAGCCACCTAGACTCACAAGTATTTGCCAGTCAGCTAGAGCTCGGTTGCAAGGAGGTAGACAGACTTGTTGCCAAATCAAATCAAATCAAATCATGGTGGTTTGAGTCACCCACCTTGACTGCCAAGTATTTGCAAATCAGTGAGAGCTCAGTTGCAAGGAGGTACACAGACTTGTTGCCAAATCAAATCAAATCAAATCAAATCAAATCAAATCAAATCAATCAAATCAAATCATGGTGGTTTGAGTCAGCCACCTAGACTCACAAGTATTTGCCAGTCAGCTAGAGCTCGGTTGCAAGGAGGTAGACAGACTTGTTGCCAAATCAAATCAAATCAAATCATGGTGGTTTGAGTCACCCACCTTGACTGCCAAGTATTTGCAAATCAGTGAGAGCTCAGTTGCAAGGAGGTCAACAGACTTGTTGCCAAATCAAATCAAATCAAATCAAATCAAATCAAATCAATCAAATCAAATCATGATGGTTTGAGTCAGCCATCTCGACTCACAAGTATTTGCCAGTCAGCTAGAGCTCAGTTGCAAGGAGGTAGACAGACTTGTTGCCAAATCAAATCAAATCAAATCATGGTGGTTTGAGTCACCCACCTTGACTGCCAAGTATTTGCAAATCAGTGAGAGCTCAGTTGCAAGGAGGTACACAGACTTGTTGCCAAATCAAATCAAATCAAATCAAATCAAATCAAATCAATCAAATCAAATCATGATGGTTTGAGTCAGCCACCTCGACTCACAAGTATTTGCCAGTCAGCTAGAGCTCAGTTGCAAGGAGGTAGACAGACTTGTTGCCAAATCAAATCAAATCATGGTGGTTTGAGTCACCCACCTTGACTGCCAAGTATTTGCAAATCAGTGAGAGCTCAGTTGCAAGGAACAAGGCAGATTCATACCAAATCAAATAAAAGCAATTCAAGTCAAGTCAAATCAGATCAAACCAGGAGCAGATATGAGACAAAGATAATTGTTTGGCATAACTGTACTAGTGTGTGTGTGTGTGTGTGATGATTATCAGATATTTTGGTCTATGTACTGATTGAATCAGGTGTGGTGAAATTCATTGTTGATATTTTCAAATTTGTATCATAAAGTGTCTGGTCTTTCTGATGTCATAGTAATTTGATATCAAAGTCTTCCTTATTAATGACACGAGGTGAAATTACAAATGATTTCCTATTTGTCTTGAACATGCCACATTGCACAATAAGTACTTCCTTCAAGGCTACCGTCCAGTTTGCCCACCCTGAAAGGGATCATACAGTTTTGGTTGAGACGCAATTTTAGGTTTCTAACATTTTTTGGTGAGATAATGAGAAACCTCCTATGAAATATGAAAGAGCATGTAATTCCATGAGGAATTCAACATTTATTTGATGAAAATTGGTTTTGAAATGGCTGAGATATCCAAAACAGAGCGATTCTAAGAAAGTGTGGGACCCACCCATTACGATCGCTTTGTTTTACTTTGTTTTTGGATGTTTCAGTCATTCCAAACCCGATTTTCATCATATAAACTTCGAATTCCTCTTGAAATGGTATGCTCTGTACTATATCATAAGTGTTTTCTTGGTATCTCACAAAAAGTTAAAAGCCCAATTCTCATCTCCACCAATACTGTACCCTCCCTTCAAGCTTTTTATTCATGTGATGATTCAGTTTTTGACATGCTAAAAAGTGACTTTTTTAGGTCTCATAACGGGTGGGGCTTTACATGATATTTGAGTAGGGTTTTTTTTAAAGCATTTTGTTGTTGTTGAGATGCACTATTTTTTATTCCATGATTGTAGCTCTTTCATTTCTTTGTTCATTCCTGCTCACATTCCCACACAAGTAGCCGATGAATGTATGACATTTTCCCTGAAAATTTAATAAAGTACTATGGCGATTTGTGTCACAGCAATATTTCTGCAGTGTGTGAAAAAAAGGAGTGAAGAAGAAATGAAGGACAAAAGAAATAGATAGATTAGAAGAGGGAAAAGACAGAAAGTAGTGGCAGTATGTATATAATATATATTCATATTATGAAGATGACAAGGGCAAAACAAGGAAATAAGTGGAATGGATTTTGTTTTTAAAGGACAAGTTCACTCACCTTCATAGACATGTGGGTTGAGTGAATGCAGCAATTTTAGTAGAACACATCAATGAGAATTTGAGGAAAATCGGACAATCCGTTCAAAAGTTAAGAATTTTTAAAGTTTCTGCTTACTAAAGGCTGGATGAGAAGACTACTATGGCTTGTGATGTCACATGAGTACAACGATATAAAGGAAGATTAAGAAAATTCAACATATTTTTACTTTTCTGGCATAACAAAAGAACACTCGACTGCTCTCTTCAGAAGGCAAGGGGAATAATATTACCCTTAACATATGTCAGTAACTAGTTGAAGAAATGTGCACTTTATTCAAAAAGTAAAGTTTTGTGAAATTCCCTTTTTATTTTCCTTATATTGTTGTACGCATGTGACATCATACACTGTGGTAGTCTTCTCATCCAACAGTGACTGCACAGATACTTACAAAGTTCATAACTTTTGAACGGACGGTCTGATTTTCCCCAAACTTTCACTGATGTGTTCTACTACTATTGTTGCCTTCACTCAATCCACATGTCTATGAAGGTGGACTTGTCCTTTAATAACTGGAGGAAAAGCTATCTTTATTCAGTGAGCATGAAGACACGAAAGGTGCTGTAAAATTTGACAGATTTTCAATGCAATGTCATGTGTATTATTCAGAGGAAGTCTTCGTCATTTCATTGTGTGTACAGTCATACCTGTCTACAGCATCAGCATTACTAGAGCAAGCAATGTGCAATTAAGTTTTGAAGAGTAAATATCAAATATGTGATGGCTAGTATGACTAGTCTTTCTTGTTAGTAAGTTGCCTAAATCAGTTTTATTATTCCTTTTTTTTTTGGTATTGTGAGAATACCTTTATAATAATCATCACTTACATAGCATCATGTTATCTTCTGAAATAATCAGTTGTCAGTAAAACTGATAAATGTGTAGATTTTGGATATTACTTTATCCATTTATGTTGCTTAAACATATATTGAGATACATCTACTTACGAAGATGGGGTGAAATGAAGCCAAAATCAGAGCTCTTTTTAGTGTAGAGTGTGAACAGCCAAGCAGTTAAGGTGATGCCTCTCATTGGAAAAAAAAAAAAAAAAAAAAAAAAAAAAAAAACCAGACGATATCATGCTGTCTGTACAGTTATGTTGATGTGGATATATACATGTACCAACATAAGTATATAGACGATGACTGGCGGGGGAGGGAACGTACCGAATGTTCCACCCGAAGGGTTTGAAATCCTATTGAGGGAGGTTGTAAGTCCCAAGACAAAGTCTCGGGACTTACAGTCTCCCGAAATAGCATTTCAAACCCTGAGGGTGGAATGTTTGGTGCATGTTCCCGACAACAAAAGTCATCATCTGTTATATTATATGGGTTAGTAAAATACGTCACCGTCAACATCAACCACCACCAGCACAACGCACTCGATCGCTAGCTTGCGCAGAGCCAAATTCACTGTGCGCGCGCGGTCCTAAGCCTTCTGTCAGTTGTTACGTGAAAATGTTTTCCCATGGGAGAACATTACAAAGAATGTTCGCGCATTAACGAATGAGCCTCCATCACGTGACTGTGTTTAACCAATCACTAACCGGTATATGACTAACCCATTTAATATATATCTGTATAATATTCACTCCTGGTTGATGTGTTTGTGTATGGTTGAAAAAGATTGGCAACTAACTTTAGAATACATGTAGTGAATCAATCTAAATGCAATTTCAAGGTATGAACTATAACTTATTACCTACATGTAACAGAAAACCCCATCTGATTTGCTTCAGTGGTCACAAAGAAATGGGGTTCTGTGTAGAGCGTGCTATAGGAATCCCTTCCCTCCAAGTTTTGTCCAGGGGTTTTCTGCAACATATAGGTAAGAAGTTATAGATAGTTTCATTCCCTGAAATGGCATTCAGATTGTTTAATCATTTTGAAAGTTATCAATGCAGAAATCCAATTGTAGTTTTCGGGACATGCTATATAGTAAATTAAAAATAAGATTTTACTTGCTGAAGTTCTTGAGGAGCCTGTCCATTATTGGGTTCACATGTAATTCTTTTTAGAGCAGTCCTCTTCATCACACAATGTATTGGCCCTGTAGTTGGTTCATTTTATGTTTTTCAGAAGGAAAGAGAAGGAAACTTCATTGTGACTGACTTTTATGATGCATTATTAATGCGTGTAATTCAGACTATGGTATACTTGAAGCAATATGCTGTGTTGAACAAATTCTCTTGTGTTTTCTTTTTCCACTTAGAAAATGTTCATGCTTAAATGTTCTCCAGAGATGATGTTTCAGTCATTTGTAGTAATAATAATATTGACATTAGATAAAATTGGATTTTTTGTCAACGGGGATACAAAATGGACATCAACTGATATTTCAGTCGTAACTACAATCGCAGTGAAATTATAGAAAAGGTGTTAATTTGTAGTCGTAAGGTGATTGGGAAAAGCTAATATAGATATTGGAGAATGAAGTACTGTGTCTAAAATGATATGCTCTTTTTATAACATTCCATTACTTCACGAAACTATGAATTCAAATTTAACACCAATCAGCAATGAATTTTGTGGCTATCACGAGTTTCAGATACGGGTACTTTCCGTCACGGTTTTCCCACCTCATAGTTGAAATATACACATATGCCCTAATGCCAAATACTTCAGTGATTTTTGCAAATATTGTCAAAAAATGAGTCAAACTTGGCTTGAGGAGAATGAGATGCCGAGATTCGTTTCTTGATGTAAATCAATTAAGATTTTGACATATGCAATGATGCATAGCTAAAGGGGACATCGTTTACATATGTCTTTTTCCTGTTGCCGTACCTCATGAGAATTACCGTCCTGGTCTTCTGTGTTGTAGCGTGACAAGTGTGGACGAGGAACATCAACCCGTTTTTAACTTTTCAGCTCAATAATGACACTAACTTCTGTAAATCTATTGGATTTCGAGTCTTTGGTAGGAAGAGATGTATTCCGAAGTACAAATATGTAACAACTTTTTTCAGATGCAATACATGTGTAGCAAAATGTATGCTGAATAATGCTAGGTGTACGTATAGAGTTCTTTAGATATTGGTTTAACTGTCATTTTTATCAATAAGCATGATGTAGAAGGTTCGGGAAATATGGGAAGCCTAGCCGTGTAAAATATTTTTGTATCGGCTGGTTAGATCTGGGAAAGGTAATGTGATGCAAAAACTGACAGGCATTTGTTATACTATTTTTGATACCATACTTTTGTATATCATGTTGCTCTTTATTAATCTTATATATTACTGAGAAAGTTTATAAGTGATATGAGACACCAGCGGGAGAGAAATGCCTTTAAAATTTCATTTTGTCGGGAAACCTTCAGCTCTGACTGGATCCGTTGATTGCAGGCCTCTGCATTTTGCGTGAGGATTATTGAAGCTATGATAATAAAACCATAAAACACCAGAAAAAAAAAAAACAAACAAGAGACATTGTTATTACGCTGCTGTGTTGCCCAATGTTATCACTGAGTTTATGTGGGAGGTTGGTTGGGTTACGGTAATGTTATTGTGAAAAGAAATGATCGGAGTAAGCCAAAAACTTTTTTCAGTACTGATTGAGTTTGTCACGCACTGCAAACAATACCGAATTTCCTTTTTCTTTCCAAAGATGACACTAACTTGTTCCAAAGCTATTTTGGTCACATAATATATATATATGCATACGTACACAGGGCTCGACATTAGCGGTGGCCTGGTGGTCAAGGTCCACTCAAAATTGATGTCAGACCACCAAATTTCCAAAAAGGTTATCTGTTGGTAGCCTGATCGGGCACTTAAGATTCGAAATGGATTTTGTATCCGTGTATTTCTGACCACTTCACTTTCAGATTTAATGATTTTAGTGGCTTGAACCGGTCACCAGAAGATGTATATATATATATATATATGTATATATAGATAGATACATATAACTATGGACCCAGCTATACTAGTGATAGGGAGACATTATGCTCATAATTCATGTACAACTGTAATTACTACATTAAAGAGACACACGACGTCAAGGAGACAATTTGTCTCCTTAAAGGACAAGTTCACCTTCATTAACATACGGATTGAGAGAATGCAGCAATATTAGTAGAACACATCAGTGAAAGTTTGAGGAAAATTGGACAATCGATGTAAAAGTTATGAATTTTTAAAACTTTTGTGTTGGAACCGCTGGATGAGGAGACTACTAAGGCTCGTGATGTCATACGAGTACAACAGTATAAAGAAAATGTAAAGAAAATTCAACATATTTTCACTTTTTTCGCACAATAAAAGAGCACTTGACTTGTCTCTTTCTAAAGGCAATGGGAATAATATTACCCATAACATATGTCAGTAATGAGTCAAGGGAATGTGTACTTTTTTGAAAAGATGAAATTTTGTGAAATTCTCTTTATATTTTCCTTATATTGTTGTACGCATGTGACATCATACACTGCTGTAGTCTTCTCATCCAGCGGTGACTGCACAAAAACTTCAAAAATTCATAACTTTTGAACGGATTGTCCGATTTTCCTCGAACTTTCACTGATGTGTTCAACTAATATTGCTACATTCTCTCAATCCTTATGTTAATGAAGGTGAACTTGTCCTTTAACGTTTTCAACTATATTCAATGCTTTACTGCCGACATTGCGTATGTACACAATGTCTCCCTAAAGTTGGACCCAGAGTTATATACAGTATATCGTCGCTTGGGTGACCAGACCTTGTATCTCAAATTTTGGTGAAAATGACTTTACATAAAAATGTATGTAAAATACCTATACAAAATGTACTCGTATACCACGAACGCATACACTTATTATATTCGGTATACACAAACGAGCGCCAGTGTGAACGATACATTTCAAGTTGCAAGTACAGCTTTACAATATAAACTTCGAGCTCCATGTCGCATACGTGAGGGTGAGGAGAATGTTCTCAATTTGTCGTGGGAACACTCCAGCGGTGGGCGCGGAGGAGAATCGGGGACAGTGTATTTTTACAGCTCGAGGTCAACCACAAATCGAATGCACGTGCGAACGACAAAGTGATATTAAAGTCTTCAAATGCATCGCCGCAAATCTAACCGATTCTCATCTTATTTCTCCCCCGAATTGAGCGACACTCTTTGAGGTTGATGCGCTCCGTAATTCGGCTAAATGGCACTAAACGCATAATATGCTTTTCGAAATTGACAGATATAGATTATCAGCGTCCTCGAATCGCAGCGATCTGCTCACGAAGCGTTAAAGGCACCCGCTTCTCCCTCTACCTTCGTCTGTCTCTTCCCCTCTCCCCTCTCGTTCTCCCGTTTACACACCCACAGATATACGGTAAAGCAACACGATTTCTGGGGGATGAACACTGCATTATTCATGTCAATAATTACTCGTAAACTTACGGAAGAACAGACAGATATCGACGAGATAACCTGATACGGAGAGAATAAGGATTCCCGCTCTATAGGATGTCTGGATCTCACGAGCAGTAAAGCGTTTTGATGTTAAAGGCATAATTTACCATTTGCAGATGAAACAAAAACCCAGAGTTAGAGCTTTAAAATAGTTCTAAAATGTGAGTTAGCGATAGAAATGACCAGTGTAAAAATTTGAATCAGTATAATCGATGTTAAGTATTGCTAAATATACAAAATATGAACAATAGTTATGATAATAATGTTTCGAGACTAAACCGTCTACAGTTATGGTTTAATGAGAAAAATAGTGACATCTCCTTATATCTTAGGTTTATTGCAAACAATTTATATGGTAGGATGTTTTGTGATGCAAATAACCTACACATATGCATCAAAAGTGATATCTTGAACATTTTTAAATCACTGCTCCCAAAGGTAAACAAGACCTTTAAACCAATTCGTCGACCGCCCCCAACAAAAAACAAAGCAAAACATGTTTTGATAGTTAACAGACTACATATACCTTAATTATGTTCAAAGACAGTCGCGTGAGAAAGAAAGGGGCGGGTAGACAGACTAGAAGTACCTACAGATGTACCTTGGTGCATAGTATCATTTATTCATTTGACAAAAATGATTTGACGAATAGTCATCCTTCAATCCAAATTCAATCGCTTTCGATAATCCCCGACACCACTGCAGTTCCCGTCATCATCGTATTCCCTAATCACTATAACCATTGTCACGATCTTAATCAGCCAATTTTTCGTCAGTTAGATCTACTTTATTTAGTCCCATAGTCCAGCGATGACATAGGAATGTAATCCAAATAATGGGATCCCTTTAGCCAGTCAGAACTGTTTCCATGACAACGGTATACATGGCAACGCAACGGCAACTCCCCATCCAGTACCACATGGAAACTTTTAACACATTCTTCAATCCAAACATATTGTGTGCTCCTAAATGACAAGGCGTTTTATTGCATGGACATTGACGTTATGTTTACGTACATCGAACTGAATAAAGGTTATCGTACGGATTATTTAGTATTACAACCTGAACGGCTTCAGGGGGATATTTTCGAGATAGGCTAGCTATTCTACTTATACACATTGACGGGATTTATTTCGCGGCTTAACAAAATATATGCCCAGTAGAAAACAAAAATTCTCGAAGACGTATGGAAATATACGTATTTGAAATCCGAATCACGTCAGGCAAAAGAAATAGTGAAAGGTTTTGATCACTATATTGCGTTCAGTATAGACATGTAATGACACGTCAGTAATATTTTGTATATTTTGAACACGAAGTGATTTAAATACACGTAAATTATTATTTAGGATAGGAAACGTTTTCCGGGCTACATGAATCATTACGGTCATTACTTTTAAATAACCGATGAGACATATACCGGAATATCAAATGTGCAGTATTTGTCTCCAAGTTATTATAGTTAAGTGGACTGTTAGATAATATTTTTCTTTATCTTTTAAACCGTATTGAAATGAAGAAGAAAAAAAAGATTTGCTGAGAAAATATGTGTACCGCTCTATGTATCCACAGAAAAACCCATTTGGCAGCAATTAATCAGCCATCTCCTTCGAGCTCTTGCAACAAATGTTATAAGATAGCTATAGGCCTCATCAGAATCCAAGTCAAATATCAGATCACCTAACATTTGTTGGGTACTTTTTTTTCTGCTGTGATAATGACATATCAAAGGGATGGTATAGTATTGGTGGAGATGAGAGTTGGGCTTTTAACTTTTTGCGAGATACCAAGAAACCACTTATGAAATAGTACAGACCATACCATTCTTAGAGGAATTCAAAGTTTATTTTATGAAAATTGGTTTTGGAATGGCTGAAACATCCAAAAACAAAGTAAAACAAATCAATCGTAATAAAAGGTGGGTCCCACCTTTTATTAGGATCGCTCTGTTTTGGATATCTCAGCCATTTCAAAACGAATTTTCACGAAATAAATGTTCTTTCATGTTTTTTCATATTTCATAAAAGGTTTCTCATTATCTCACCACAAAAATGTTAGAAACCTCAAGTTCGGTCTCAACCAAAACTATACAATCCCTTTAAGTTCAGTCGCGATAAGGTAGCCTATAAAGCTATCTTGTTCATTTACGAATCTGTGAATTTCAATTTAAAGATTGACTTGTCCAGTATGATAATACAGTTGGTATTTTGCTACATTTACACAGTAGCTTTACCAAGAAAAAACAAAGGTGAGAGGGATATTAAGAGAGAAGTTGTGTGACAGAAAAGGGTATAAAAGTGAACGGTATATAAATTTATATCATGTAGCTAATGGCAGTGAGATGCCAAGAACCTATCGCAGTGGTAGCATGAAAAGAGAAGAAATGCATCAGAAAATGGATGCTGAATGTAGCAATCAGCTGCTGGAAATGTAGCCTCTGGCCACGTGACTTTAGATTTATTTCCACACTGCGCGACTTCTGTGACGGTGGGGAACGACGGTGGAAGGGGAGGGGGGGGGGGGATGGAATAGAGTGGGTGACAACCCCGTTGGCTTTCACCCCTTGCCTCGCCTTAAGTCTCGAAAAAGGCGCGCAATGTGGAATATAAAATTGAGCAACGAGAGTTGTAGCGAGAGAGAAACACGCACACAGACAGGCAGACAGGCACACACATACATTGTATATCCTATACATAGAGAGAGAGGCAGACAGACAGACGAAACAGACAGACAGACAAACAGAGTCAAAGAGAGAGGATGGCGTTGACGTTTGGGAGTGGTTGACAATCGGTCGATAGCATCTCTCTTGTCCGCGCCACATCTCTTGCCGCCACTAACCACATTACCCTTCCCTTGCCTCCCTCGTCTCTTGCCTTATTTCTCTACCACATACACTCACGATAGAGCCATACCAACCGGCCACGACACACTCTATCATGTACTACACTGTTACCACCGTCTTGGCTCATACAATAAGGCGGGTCAAGAGGTGGATGTACGAAAGGCTTATTCTCTTTAAAGTAGACATTCAAAGAGATCATTAAATTCTGCAATTTAGGCATATGTATTTGAAACATGTGCCAAACTGGATGTGCTTCACAGATAGGTAGACGATTGACTCATGTTTCTTTGTTTAATGATCAGCCACTCTTTAAGGAAGACAGGTATTTATGATTGTAAGTACTTTTTACAGTCCTTACTTATGAAAGATGAGAGACACTTTATGGTAAAGACATGGGGATGCGCGGATAGAAATTACGCAAAGATTGACCATGTCCGGGCACTAATCTGAAATTGATTTATACAGAATTATACTTGAAGATTATACCATATCAGCATTTTGTCGGAATTAAGTGGAAAAGTTAGATGAAACTGGCTTCCCCGAAGGGTATAGATTCAATGACTTTCAGAACATGCAGTTCAGATAATCGTTTTGCACATTGATTGAATTCTGTTTCATAATAGTGTTTCATCCCTTGGGGAAATTTCATTCCATTAAGGGGTAAACGAGCAAAATATATCCGACATATTGAGATCAAAATGAACTTCCAGATTGCTCAGAAAGGTGGTCATAAAAACCCGATCATCACCGGCACACCTATGGAATTCTGTTTATTAATCCATAGAAAACTGACAGCTTTTTGGTCTATACAGTGCGTATCAAAAAAAAAGGTAATCCAACTTTGGAGGGCTACTATCTTATGATTATCAGCTATGGAGAGTGTAATGTTAGTTGAGAGGAAAGGGGAACTCTACCTATTTATGTTGACGAATGTCATGCATGACTGAGCACATGAACTTTAAAGACAACAATGACAAATTGCACGTTTTCCAAGTTTGCACGTTACTGTGAAGGAACAATGCATATCTCACTGCATGGATGAGATCTGTCAATGGAGGTGGTGGAATCATCAGGCCAGCCTGCATGACTGCAGGTTCGTGTTAAGGTTTTCTTCTAACCATTTATGGTTCATAGCCTTCAACATGGCCACGTTGTTGAAAACTTGGTCCTTTCCATAAAGGCTAAACCATTATCCATTTTCTCTCTTCACATTTAAGACATGGTTTGTCGCTGCGAGCTATGTGTTGAATATGAACAGAGAAAATGGATTGTGTGGGTTGACCTCTGTGGGAGTGACTTTAGTTATCCAACAGGTGGCCATCTTAAAGGTTATGAACCAAAAGGTTAGGAAAAAACCCTAAACACAAACCCTAAACACAAGTCTGCATTCGTACAGGCTATAGCCTCTGGCCACTTTCATTGACAGATCTCATCCATGCAGTGAGACATGCATTGTTCCTTCACAATAACACACAAACTTGGAAAAAGTGTAATTTGTCATTGTTGTCTTTAAAGTTCATGTGCTCAGTCATGCATGACATTCATCAACATAAATAGGTATCAATGGAAAGAGGAAGAGTTCCCCTTTCCTCACAACTAACAGTGTGCTCTCAATAGCTGATAATTATGAAATAGTAGCCCTCCAAAGTTGGATTACCTTTTTTTTTTTTTTGATACGCACTGTATTATAGCCAGTTCTCGAACATCCTATGTATACTACCCTCGTGTGGACATGCTCCTACACCATCTCTCATACCATACCCTTATGAGAACATGAGTTCCGAAGTCAGAAATTTTTGGCAAATCAATTCTGCTTTGTCATATAGCAAGTCACATCTCCGAGAAGTACATACTGACATGAAATGACAGGCAAGTGGACCGTTTTGCTGTTTTGTATAACGTATAATAATTCGTGGACATTTCTTGTCCTGCTGCGTAATAACGAACCATCTTCTTCAACTGCTTCCTCCAATTGAGTTTCTTACGCAAGAATTCACCTAGCATTCATCTGTTGTTGCCAGGAAGGACAGACCACAAGGTTTGTGGGTGTTAAGATAATCTTTTGTGAACAAAGTGTGCTGGAATAATGAAACTTTACAGAAACGGCTACAGACCGGTCTAGTGTATCCAGATTTATCGACAATTTTCGTCCTGTGTAGTTATGTATACGTGTATCAACAAACTCTTCCATCCGCTTATACAAAACAGGCTCAATGTATTTCAAAACTTGGAAAGAAACTTGCAAACATTATTTGTTATCATATTTATTCAAAATATATTTTCTTGTGATTGGTTGAAAGAGCTTGCTTCACGTGATTATAGGTATTTTCAGCCATGTCAGAATTTTGGCTTGCTGGACACTGACATTGCGTATACTATCTGCACAGTGGCGTATCTACGGGGGGGCAACGGGGGCACGTGCCCCGGGCGCCACTCCTTGGGGGCGCAAAAAACGAAAAAAAAAAAAAACGAAAAAAAAAAGAAGAAGATGAAGAAGAAGAAGAAAAACTCGTCCGGAAAGGGGGGGGGGGGCAGAAAACCAAATCAAACAAGATATAAAGAAAACATGATGATGACGCGGACAAAATGACAATGTTTATTGTGTTCACACAAGAATTCCATGTTCTGTAAGCTGAAATATAAACATTTTCGGCTCGCTTGCTGCGCTCGCTCGCCAAAATTTATATAAAAAAAGAAAGTAAGAACAAAACGTGGTGATGACGAGGACAAAATGACAATGTCTATTGTGTTCACACATGTCATTTTATATTTAGCAGGAAAAATGCAGCGAATCAAAAAAATCAAAAATCAAAAAAGATAAGAACAAAACGTAATGATGACGCGGAAATATACAAAATTCGGCTCACTCGCTCGTACTAATTTAAAGTATTTTTTTTCAAGTACTCAGTTTGTTGGTATAAATCGTTATCTATAAGGTCGTCACTGTATCTTGATTAAAATTGTAAGATTTAACAAGCAAAAAAATGACAAGAATTCCATGTTTTGTATAAGCTGAAATGCAAAAAATTTTCGGCTCGCTCGCTGCGCTCGCTCGCCAAAATTTATAAAAAAAAAAAAAAATAGAGAGAGATAAGAACAAAACGTGATGATGACGCGGAAATATACAAATTTCAGCTCACTCGCGCGCACTAATTTAGAGTATTTTTTCAAGTCCTCAGTTTGTTGGTATGAATCGTTATCTATAAAGCCGTCACTATATCTTGATTAGAATTGTAAGATTTGATAAGCAAAAAATGACAAGAATTCCATGTTTTGTGACTGTGAGCTGAAATACAAAAATTTTCGGCTCGCTCGCTGCGCTCGCTCGCCAAAATTTATCAAAATTCATTACATTTAAATCACCCTCAAAAGACCCCTTTTAAGTGCTTGAAAAAGCATATCATGTGGACTTTGTTTAAAGTCCCTACCGGGATGGGGTTGGGGTTGAACACTTTATGGGCGCAATTTTCGTGCTTGCCCCGGGCGCCGTTTTCCCTAGATACGCCACTGTATCTGCAAAATACTGTAATGTCATTTTTTATGACGACGTTTTCCAAATAGCATATACTATTTGTGAAATAATATCACAAAGCAATTCTGACATCGCGTGCTGCTTCGTACCGACACTCTGTGAAATTTCTCAAATTTCTATAAAACAATTGTGACATCACAATACAACTCTGACATCGTGCGCTGTTTCATACGGTCAGTTTAGGACGCCTCCACAACATCGCATCCACCACAAGACTTCTCGCCTCACATTCCTTCCTTTTTTTTTTCTGATCCAAAATAGAAAACAAATATACTCTGCCTATAATTTTGGGTTTCTGCTTAAAATCATAATTCTCGGTGCCTCCAATTAACTTCGTGGCTGCGCCCTTCAGTGAACAGTATTTTGGAGTCACCTCTGCCCATAGTTTTAACTAGAGATTCTTAAGGCAAAGTATAATCGTATACTATGTCAGGCAAATTTCAAGAAAACCCAGGAGGGGTTTCTGGTAATCTGGCAAAATTTTTGGTATGGACATAAAATAATGTGTGCACAAAATTAGCGTATTTATTAGCAAACAGAACTCTCCAGACTCAGCTAAAAATTCTGTTCGTGCTTCGTTGCCACTGGAAGAAATAAAAGCAAACATACAAAAAAAATAATGATGTTTGCTAAAATTGTATAACTTTCGTATTGTATGATTATACTTTTTTTGTGCTATTTGTGAGAATATATTTGTGTGGGGAAACTTTAGATTAACGTGATTAAAAATAAGAGTGACAGTGAATGTCAACATGCCATGAAAGTTGGCTTTATTCTCTAACATTTCAAGACACTACGTAATCACAAGGTTTACAAATCTCACGAAATTATTTATGATTGTCAATTCATCGTTTGCTACAGAAAGTAAGGACACGGCTACGACACAATTTGAGTCGCATTTAGCGATTTTTATTCAAAAAAAAAACACACACACAAAGCATAACATATAACTTCCCTTCATTTGTAACAAGTTTAAAATGATATAATTTCAGGAGCTGAATAAGGCATAAGAGTTTGTGTGGGTGATGCTTTCCTATACTCCGAAAATTACAACAACAACAACAACAACAAAATGCTCGTGATCAACATAAGTTTTGGCTCAAAAAAACTCCAGTTTTTGCTTTGAAGACCGATAAGAAAGATTTTATAACTTATGTTTCATTTCTATTTGTGTGTTGTTACTTACAGTTCATTCATAAATGTAATCACATTAGTTCAAAAGGGACACAAATTTCTCATTATACTTGTCTGCAATACACGGATCTTAATTTTCAATCATTTTCGCCGAGTGAGGTTTAGCGGGCACTCTTTTCTATAAATTATCTAATCTAGGTTGCTGTCATGTTATTGTTGATTATTGATTGATAATGATACATAATCAGACACCAGTCATTGGTTGTTTAGTGAGAAAACATTTACATCGCCTGAGAAGAGAATTTGATGTCAGAAACAACCAGAAACGTCCAGCGTAACTCCAATCACAAAATGGAAAGAGAAATTGTTAATTGAATTACAAATTCTGTCGTGGAAAGTCTACAGCAAAATAAAATGATAGTAATGTTAATATTGATAATAATAGTAATAATTATAACGATAATAATAATGATACTGATAATAATAGTAATGTTAATAATGATAATTATAATGATAAAGATTATAATGATAATAATAAATGGCGCTTTCACCTTCTAGAGATCGTATAAAGTTTTCGAAACAATTTTCACGATGCGGTATTTCATGCCACAAAGTTATATATGGTAGGATTACAGTAAATGCATGATTTTGGTTGATGTGGTATCTGCATTCAGAAAAGAAAGTGATCTTTGCATATCAAATACAAAAGATTAAACTGGCGGCAAGAATATGACTTGTTGAAGTTTGTCATGGCGTCCGTCCTGCAAGACGAGAGGCATACGCGTTTCATGCAGGTCGGCAAACTGAGAGAACGCCATTTTGTAACTCTGAACTCTCCTGCGAGCATTTTTTTTTTCAGGAGAGGGCGTCGAGCCGCCTAGGAGATTTGTAACTAATCGCATTCTCGCTACCCATTGAAGTAGGAGTCTATATTGTGGTGTGCCATCACGTTGCTCTTATAAAATCGGAGATGATAAAACGAGGAAAAATGTGCGTGAAGCCGATTTTGTCATTATGATCTTCACAGTTTTTTCTTACTTTATTTTTTTTTATTTTCCTTATAATGAAGTCGGACAAATTGCATCTTAATTTAAAGATTTGCATCTGACAGAATAATTCATATCTGCCATTCCCGAAATATGAATATATATATATATATATATATATATATATATATATATACATATATATTCTCAACATTTTATGGCTTTCGTGGTTGCGCATCATATATGTTTCTGACATTGTTTTCCGCAATTGTTAAACACGGCGCATAACAAGAATAATGCGGAAATTTTTAGGCACGTCCAAAGTATTGATATTCATCATCATGTCCTTCGAGAAAGTAATACAAACAATGCACCACTGAAATCGTCGGGACTGACATGGCGGATCTCTGACTGCAGGGTCACTTCGTTCTCTCAATAATTCGCTGAAGGAATGCTATGTCGATCCTTATCAAGTTCCCGCGAAGAGACGCCATAACGAAACACACTTTGGCTATCGCGAGTCATGCACTGCGCAGATTGTATGTCGGTTAAACGGGAAGGCACCTTTTATCCATCTCAATGGCTCCTAAAATAGATTGCTGTTACCATCTTAGTCGTGGCATTGTCTGCTGGTAAGACGCACGAGCGTCTCACCAGCGCGTCTCAAGTATAAGGACCCTCCGGGGACATCGGATCCTAGGGGACTGTGACAGCGACACGATGTAAGGTCAAGGATCGTTTGTTTGTTCTGTTCATTTTCACAGCCGTCTGCTGTCCTTTACTCTGTTCTATACTGTCAGTACTTCAGAGCATTCCGCACAGTTTTAGCGAACTCTGCAGGATCACATCCACGCACGCGTCAAACATAAACTGGATGTTGCTCAAGTCCGTTGCTATGGTGAAGTGGCGGTAGATTGACCTCGTGTCGCACCTGTTGAGTCGCAGGAATTCTTCCGAGAGAAACTGTCTGGCTTCTTGTACATCGTCGGATCCTACCCAAAACAAGAACAACAACGACAACAACAAAAACCAATAAAAAACAGTGTTAAGTATGGCGCCCAAAGAGAAATGGTATTCGTGGTCTTGGATGTGCTTAGAATCGAATTTGTGCGCCTTAGCTGTTGCTGCGTGTCCGACAGGCCTCGAGTTGGCAGGAATAACCGTTACTAGAATGGATCGAAGAGAAAATGAATAGAGGCACCGAGATTCAATGGCGCCAGTTTAAAGTATTGGCATAAAAACAATCCTTAATACTTCTTCTCTTGTCAGAATCGGAGACATTATGTATATTTCACTGAGAATATCACGATGGCGTCACCCTATGATTATTTTTCTTACTTATACAGTTGTTCTGTGCCTGTTTGGGTGGGGGTATCTTTCTGTCCACTTGTTTTTGTTTTTTTTTTCAGGCCCAATCCTCTCTGATTCTGTGCATTTTCTCATTTTTTCCTGACACGTTTTTATCAAAATCTTCTCCGAATGTCTTCACCTGGAGTGGGGCATCCTTGATATTGCCATCGTTTTATGTTAAGCGCACCTTTCATCATTCTTCTTGTCTCTTCCTGGCATGTGCCTCGTGTTCTTTTAGAGTTCTCTTCAAGATGTTACTGATTACATTTCCTTATTGAAAAAGAGGGCATCCTTCAACCTTCATGTCCTCGCTTTTGCTAGGCCCTGGCACACTTCCTCGCAGAACGTTAAAGGTTAGAGGTATATTGTTCAGGATTTAGACTATTGAATGTTCTCGGCTACTTTCTTCATCTAAGGTAGATGTGTAACTTCCGCACGATTATTCTCTATCTCTCTTTCTCTCTTTTGCATTATGCGTGTATAAATGTTTATATGTGTACATGTATGTGATATGTGTATATATCTTTTCATCTTTTATTGTTTATATATGTATATATGTATATATATATATATATATACATGTATATATATATATATATATATATTCAAATTTTTACATTTATGTTTGCATGAGAGATATGAGATGGCTTTGAAACATAATAAGAGATCATGAAATAAGGCTTTGATTAACGAGGTTTGTCAATGGAATGACAAGTCAAGCAACGCTAAAACTTAATGGTAGCTAGAATTGTCACTATACGTGCTTTTCCCCAACCCCATGATGATGTACGAAAAAGAGAACGCTATAGTTTCAATATGATAAAAGGAATATGGAGTTGAATCGGAAGACCCTGGGAAAGGGTGCATGCTATAACCGCCTTGTGTGAGCCCACCGTGACACCATGAAAACCAATGGATCATCCCCTCCCTCTAAACGCTCACCTGTGTAGCTTGGATGATAGACCGAAAGTGGAACTGTCTGCAGCTTGATTTCAAACAGGTCCATCTTGTTGAAGAGTATGATGAGTGGGGTTCTGCGAAACCAGACGCAGTTACAGATGGACTTGAAAATTTCCTTACTCTCTGAGATTCGACTCTGGATGGAAACCACAATTCGAACAAGACGAAGAATTAAAGAAAAATATAACCGAAGGCGAAAACAGTATGCATCAAAGGGGCAACAAATCTGTATAACCAGTTAAAATTCAGAACAGAATGGTATATCTGTGCACAATACTGAATGAATTCTGATTTTTTTTTTACATTCTTAATGATGATGATAAAGGTAACAACAGCTGCAAAAACATCTTTTATTTACCCACGCAGTATTCTTCAGTTTCGAAACTGTTCCACCAGAGAAACATTTTATTCCTTAAAGGGACTGTGCAGTACTGGTTGAGGTGGGGATTCGTGTTTTGAACATTCCTAAGTGAGATAAGGAGAAACCTCTTATGAAATATGAAATACATGTAGCATGTAATTTTAAGAAGGATTCAACGTTTATTTGATGAAAATTGGTTTTCAAATGGCTTAGATATCCCAAAAAGTGATGAAAATAATAAAGGCGACAGGCCATGCCTTTTATTAGGATCTCTTTATTTCACCTTGTTTTTTGATATCTCAGCTATTTGCAAACCGATTTTCATCAAATTAACGTTTGATACCCCTTAGAATTGCATGCTCTTTGACATCTCATAGAGTGGTTTCTGAATATCTCGCAAAACGTTAAAAGCTAAATCCTCACCTCAACAGAACTGTACATACCCTTTAACCTGATTAGCTGACTATACTTTGGCTTAAATATTCTGTCCAAGAATCAACGCGCAGGGGCGGGGTTCGAACCCCTATCTTCTGCACCAGAGTCTATAGCCCTATCCATTAAACAGCAACAAACCAACATCATACTAAGATATTAAACTACTGGAGTCGTTGTGGCCTAGTGGATAAGATAATGTACTTTCGATCGGAAGGTTCCTAGTTCGGTTCAGCGGCCTGGCAGCAGCGGCTTGGACCGTACAGGCGTTCCTCAGTGAATGGTCCCTCGAAGGGAAATCGTTTCCGTACTAGTCTTATTTATGTAACAAGCATATTTGTGCTCCCCCACACGCACGGACGCACACACACACACACACACACACACACACATACACATACATGAGTGTATCATATCATTTTGCACTCTTCTTCTTCCTCTTTTTCCGGCTACTGCAAACAAGACTCCACAGCTGGGATAGCAGGGGCAAGGTCGCTAGTAGTGCATTAAAACTCTTACTGTATATCAAGAAGCGTTATGGAAAACTCAAGCACACGCAGGAAAAGCTATAATGAAACAAAAGTTACAATATCTACCAGATGACTACCTTACGTTTCAGCCAACGATGAGGACAGTTCTTCCTATAGGGATTTAGGATTCAGCCTGAAGCAAAGTTAAGCTATCAGAAATGTTTCATCATTGTGATTGCCTTGGCGGATTGGTTGCTTTCCAGTACGTCAGATCCTTGTGATACTCGGTATTATTGGAATGGACTTATGTCTGTATCAGCAGAAAGCTAGAGAGACGAGAACCCAGCTACAATCAATACAATGCCGTGATTGCGCTACGCTGATCCACAAAACGGATTCCAGGGATGGGCACTCCCACGCTGAAGTAGCGTTCTCAGTGCTGATTTATTCATCCCTGTAATGACAGTGAACGTGTATAAATGGACGCCCACATTCAACACAGGGGCGTTTGAAGAGGTCAAGGGTCAATGTACCACCCCTCCCCCTCCCCCGCGGTTCCGCGGCCCGTGCAAGAATATTAACCTGAAGTAGCCTATTCAGTTTTCACACTTTATTATAACCCATACATTGTAAGGTACCCAGGACCTCCTGCTTGAAATTCAAGACCCTTATTTAGGGCACCCATACTCACTGGATGAAAATATAATTAAATGAATTTTGTTGAGGACACTTGCGGAGAAAATAATCAGTAACATTTTCAGAGTGAGGATATTTAGTCTTCTCATCCAGAGATAGGAATTTATCGAAATTTTACAAATTTATGATATTTGAATGGATTGTGCGATTTACCTCAATCTTAACTAATGTGTTCTATTAGTAAGTGTGCATTCACGCATTTTACACATACATTTGGGTTTTATTTCTTACAAAAAAAAAAAAGAAGAAGCTTTCTACTAACTTTCCACTAAGCTTTCCACTAAAATCTTTGTTTTTGTTTTTATTTACCGTCTTGTTATCCTCTCGAATCTTCTGGTCGTACGCACTCAAAGCGATTGTAAACATTATCGCTGTGACGTCATCAAAACAATGAATCCATTTCCGCCTCTCGGTCCGTTGACCGCCAACGTCGATCACCCTGTAAAATGAATTTCCAAAAGCAAGAATAGAGAGAGATAAATGAATTACGAGAGAGAGAGAGAGAGAGAGAGAGAAGAGGGGGGGGGGGAGAAAGAGTTTATCCAACAAAATAATCAAGACGTCAAAATATTTTCGTTCCTCTGTAAACAAAAAGGTTAGGATGAACGATAATTTATCGAATGAATAACGGGGAAGGGATTTGGTCTATAATGGGTGATGCGTGAGCTGATGAGCAGCTTAATGCATTCCTGGCGGATATTTTAAGAAATGCGACTGTCGATGAAATCAAATTCACTCGCAAGTTCAAACAAACGATTACCAGTCGAGATAACTGTAAATCATAGTGCTGAGGAGCGATAATTATATGGGAGTGTTTCAAGTGCTCGTACGCAACTATGCGAATTATTTGCGGTAGGGTTATTTTTATTTGTTTGTTTTCACCGATCTCTCGTTATTATCTAGCCACTGTTATTTGATATTATTGTCATGACGATAAAGTTCACTGTCAAGGATGATTATAAGAATTTGAATATATTATGCCAAATAAAAATTACATAACAACCCGAGCAAATGTGTGTGTGTGTGTGTGTCTGTGTCTGTGTGTGTGTGTCTGTGTGCCTGAGACGGGGAAGGAGAAAGAGGAAAAAAGGGGGTCGGGGTGTAGACCGTCCCGTATTTGACTGATCAAAAGAGATCAAATGAAGAACTTATTCAGGACAGATTTCAAGCTGGTATGCATTGCTCCCTCAGGCCCATCACACACTATATTATGAGGAGTCACGGCGCATTGAAGGGCACCTTATCGTGTATGGTAAGGGCACAACCTTTCAATGAATCGCCCAGTAGAGCTTTACCCTCCCCTTTCACGTCCAGCCCTCCAGTGTGGTGTGGTATAACCTAGAGTTCAGAAACCAGGCAATCATACTCAAGGAAACCTCCACTTCAGGATTTTATCAGTTTCATATAGAAAGACAAAAAGATTCCCTGTATAACAATGTAAAAATTATCAAATAGGATAAAAAATAAGGAAATTAAAGGGCTTTTTACACTTGTAATTTTTTGCTTAGCCCCGGACTATCGGTGGGGCTAAGGGGGGGCCTTAGCCCCACCGATAGTACGGGACTATCCTTAGCCCACTTTCTGTTTACACTCGTTTTTGCCAAAGTGGGCTAGCCCCACCGATAGTACGGTACTATCTGGCCCTGCAAAATAGCAGGGGTTAGCACCGCAATTGCGGTGCTAGCACCGCAATTGCGGTGCCAAGCAAGTGAGTGTAAACAGAACGAAAAAATAATCCTGGGCTAAGCGACGGAGACGAAGTGCGACCCTCACTGACCAATCAGAAACGAGGTAATCAAGTGCTGCCGGTGCGTGCGTGTACGTGTACAGTACACAGCGTAATTATGAATATTCATGTGGTTTGGAAAGTCCGGGGCTAAGAAAGACGAGTGTAAAAAGGTCAGTTTTCTCCTTAGCCCCGGACAAGAGATAGTACGGGACTAATTGGCGAGTGTAAAAAGCTGAAAAAATTGGTACGGGACTAACGATAGTCCTGGGTCAGAGAAAGTCCGGGGTTAAGAAACACAAGTGTAAAAAGCCCTTATGACATTCTGAAATGTCCAAATTTTTCGGTAAACACTTCATGAACAGTGGTTACGAATATTCAAATCAGCAAGTTAATGATGTCATGCTCTCACAATGTCTTATTCATTTCACATACAGAAATGACAAAAATTTCATATTTCAGCCCTATAAATATAAATCTTGCCTTACAATCACCCAAAATTAGAAAGAACAAATGTTATCTCTGATATACTTTGGTATTGGAATATGCTTTTATCCGTATCAGCTAAAATTGACAATTTTTCCGAATTTCATATAAAATATACATGAAAAATTGTGAGGGCATGACATCTTCAACTCGTCATTTTGTCATTTTTGGAACGTTCTGTAGATTTTTTTCTCTCTTTCTTTTGTATTTTATCTATTTTGGGGGTGGATTTCCTCTTTAACACCTGCAAATAATCTAATGGACTCGCTCTGGCCCTGTCACACGCCCGCAATATGAATTCAAGTAAAGAAAAATCAAAACCAAGTACACGTAATAAGGGAAATAGATTTGGATTTATATATCTATATATGTATGTATATATATATATATATATATATATATATATATATATATATATATATGGCATTACACTTTGGATAGAATCATGAGGGAATATCAGTGCACAAAATGTCCCCCCCCCCTATGCCTTTCCCCCCTCTTCCTTACCATGCTGTTTAATTGACGCAGGGGCTATATTTGCTTAAGCGCAGATATACATATACAATTTACACAAAAAACAACAACAAGTTGTTTGCTTTAAAGGACACTATTTCAGCAGACAAATCCTCTTTAAAATTCCAGACGGATGGGAAGTAGGATGATTAAAGGTCTTATTAACCTTTGGGAGCAGTGATTTTAAAAGTGTTCAAGATATCACTTTTGATGCATATGATTGTGTCTGTCAGTTGTGTCACAAAACATCCTACCATGTAAAATTTTGCAATAAAGCCTAAAATATAAGGAGATTTCACTATTGCTTTTTAATTAAACCATAACTGTAGACGGCTTAGTCTGGAAACATTTTTTATTATAACTATTGTTCACATTTTGTATATTTAACAATACTTAACATCGATTATACTGGTTCAAATTTTTACACTGGCTGTTTATATCCCTAAGTCACATTTTAGAACTATTTATTCTGGGTATTTGTTTCATCTTCAAATGGTAAATTATATCTTTCAGAATAAAAGCGAGATACGCCTTGAATCATCCGTCTTTTTATATAATATCTTTGTTTTAGTAATATATCAGTGGACACGTGAAATAGGCAACTGTTGTTAGTCCTAAAGCAATTTTTCGGTTAAATTACAGTACGTTGGGGGTAGTTCCTGTACGCTTTAGTGATATATATACAATCGTTCGTCGATAACAAGCGAGCATATCTTTAAGGGCGGGAATGGAATATTTTTACTTACACAAACTTTCGAAACTTCAGGGTGAACCTGGTGACCAGAATTCCAGTGGTTTTGAGCCGAGCTCGGATTATATCTTCATCGGATGGAATGTACCCTTCTTCCGCCAAGCACGATATTTTGTTAAAAAAGCTATTAGAAGCAAATTAATAGAGAAAAAAATAACATTATGTATAGAATCTCCATCGTACATAATAATTATACTTATAATTGTATGAATATGTGTACATTTTTCTTATCAAGCTGGGAATCAAGACGCGATTATTGTGAGTAGGATGATGATAGTTGTATAATCATCATGATACAGGATCACTGTGATGAGTTATTACAAACTGAAGCGTTCAATTTAAAACCTATATAACAAAATCTCGATTCTCTCTACAATTAAGTCGCGGACAAAATTTTGTTTGTATAATCATTGCTTCGGGTGCGAGATCTCTATTCTTCGGGATGGGGGATTTCTGGGGATTACGATGCGAACGACCCTTATTTAGCAGTTCCCCTTTCCACGACCACCTCAGATCGGATTACCATCAGGTAATAAATAGATATGAGCGTTTTGTAAAAACACGTCTTACTGGAAGGACATATATAAGTTTTGTCGGGGGAGGGGGGGGGGTGGTAATCAATCGAATAGAGTTTTTTTTTTGTGTGTGTGTGTGTGTGTGTGTGTGTGTGTGTGTGTTTGTTTTTGTTTTTGTTTTGTTTTTTGCGTGCATGTAACGGTCCGACAAGGCAGTGGTATTTTTTTTTTCTGGTGGTATTTTTTTCTGGAACTCAATTCAGTTCAGTTCAATTCAATTTTTATTTCATTTTTCGACAAGAACATATAGATATCACTTTTTTTTTGGTAACAGAAAATGAGGTGCGTAAAACTATGTAGGATGAAAAGAATTTACAATGATTGTAGCACCTTACGATAAGTATACATAGTCATAAAACTCAAGTGATTAGAAGTAAGTAAACAATATGCAAAATTCGAAAAATGGAGGGACCCACTAAAAAGTCAAAGCTTGTATATAGGAGGTGGGCCCCTCAGAAGATTTTTGCTGTTGGCCTGCAAACAATTCCAGAGAAATCTATGTTGATTCTCAAATTGTCTCTTCGTTGCCCATTTAAACTATTTCTAAATGGACTTATGGAAGAAGGCACATTGTTTCTATAGCTTCCATCACTGATAATTTGGAAAAACGATGAAGTGGAGCGGGGGCGATTTTCTGATTAGGAAATATTTCGTATTTTGTATCTTTCTAGACTGGGTATAAAGAGGGATTTTTGGATTTTCTTAGCTTGATGGGACATAAACCATCATCATCGAGGTCGTACAAAAGCAGTTAATTATGAAACCTGCGATCCCGGGTGCATGGGAACACGTTCACTAGTCATTGTCTGATTTGCAGAGGCGGGGCTCCAGCGCCTTGCTTAGGAGGCGATACTAGGCAAGACGGCGACTCGCCGAAACTCATCAAGGCGGCCCCATCAGGGCGAGAAGGCAACAAAGAGATAAGATGACTTGTCAAAACTCGACTCGGGGCCTTGTGTGGGACGAAAAGGCAAGAAGGCGAGATGGCTACATTTTTAAGGTATCGTACTAGCCAAAACAGAGAGTCAAGTTGCCCTTTCGTCTTAAATAGTCACCTTTTTAGCTGCACGTTTAAATCCTTCCGATCGTCACAAAATCCTGTACCTGATGAGATTGCTAGCAACAGATGCCTTTTCCGAAGATTAGTCAGTTGAAAAAAAAAAAGTTTCGTTATTGCAAAGGTTCGTTGATCCAAAAACTACAAGATTCGTTATTCCGAAGGTTCGTTACGACGCACCTTCTTTTCATTTAAAAAAGAACCTTCGGAATAACGAATCCTATTTCATTTTCGGATTAACGAACCATCGGATTAACGAACGTCATAGCACCAGAGTTTTCCACCCTGCATCGACTTAAAGCAAAGTGATTATGATGCCAGTGTAATGATACACTTACTATTCTGCCGAGTCGTTCAGCTGGTATTCACTCTTCCGCCGGTAACACTCTTGCAGCCCCCTATCGGCCCACAAGCGGGATATGGCCGCTGCGAGTTCACGGGTTATGTTGAGTTCCCCGCTTTCAATCATTTGAGAGCATGCATAAAAGTACGCCACATCAACCTGGAGAAGGTAGAACAATACAGGAAATTTATATGAAAACAACGGTGCTAAGATAGATGAGGATATTGTTTTTGGTCATCACACGATGGTTACAATACTACAGTGATCATCGAAGTAACTTAATGATAGGAAAGAATCACCATAATGATATTAAAGTAAAACTACGTCTGACCATACTGACAGCAATAATAATCACGAAGTTTATAATCATGACGAATATAAAAGTCAAAGCTATATTGTTTGAACAGTTTCTTTGAACAAAATCTAATGTTTCACTTCTTTACTTCTCATCAAAAGTACAATGTGTACTGCTTTTTGGTAACTTGTGTTGACTTCTCTTCCCTTTCATTCATATTTTACGAACGTGATATTGATTATATTGGGGATGGAGAGAAAATAGTATTGGTCTTGAACTTGAAATTGAATATAGTTTGTCATAGGTAGAGATTTTCGTATTCTCCTCACGTCGTTCACTAGGCCTATGGTCTCCGAGTTTAAAGGGATGGTACAGTTTTGGTTGAGATGGGGATTCAGATTTTAAATTTGTGTGAGATTATTACAAACCACATATATGAAATATTAAAAATTATACAATTCTAAGAGGAATTAAAAAAGCAAAATGTAAGAAATCAATATCAAAAAGATATTAAGAGATATTCAAAAACGAAGGGGTCTTAATAAAAGGTGGGAACACACCTTTTGTTAGACCCACTTGTTATGATTTTTTTTTTAAATTCTCAACCATTTTAACACCGATTTTCTTCAAGTAAACTTTTGATTCTTCTTAGAATTGTGCGCTCTTCGATATTTCATATAAGTGGTTTCTAATTATCTCGCAAAAGTTGTAACCTGAATCTCAATCTCAACCAAAATTATATCATCCCTTTAATCCCTTCATAATGTCATGAGCAGAAAATGACCAGATATATAGCTGAAAAGCAAACGGGTGGGGGGCTTGTCAGGTTATCATAACACTTCTGCTATCAAGTATCAAATGGATGGTGCAGTTTCGGTTGAGATCAGACTTCAGTTTTCCATTTTATGATTTTTTTTTAGATAAAGAGAAACCTCTTATGAAATATGAAAAGGCATGTAATTCCAAGAGGAATTTCAAGTTTATTTGATGAAAATCGGTTTTAAAATGGCTGAGACATCCAAAACAAAGCAATCCAATCTTAATAAAAGTTGGGACCCACCTTTTACTGGGATTGCTTTGTCTTACTTTATTTGTGTATATCTCGATCTGCCATTTCAAAACAGATTTTCATCAAATAAACTTTTAATTCCTCTTAGAATTGTATGTTCTTTCATTTCATTTCATAAAGTGGTTTCTAAGTATCTCACAAAAAGTTGAAACCTGAATATTCATCTCAGCCAAAACTATACCATCCCTTTAATAACGTCACAATGTCATGAACAGAAAATGACAGGATATAATATATGGCAGAAGAGCAAACGGGTGGCCAGCTTGTCAGGTTATCATAACACTTTTGCTATCAAGTATCAAAGGGATGGTACAGTTTCGGTTGAGATGAGACTTCAGTTCTCCATTTTTTATGATTTTTTTAGATGATGAGAAGCCTCTAATGAAACATGAAAAGGCATGTAATTCTAAGAGGAATTCAAAGTTTATTTGATGAAAATCGGTTTTGAAATGGTTGAGATATCCAAAACAAAGCAAAATAAAACAAAACAAAATGAGCAGATATATAGCTGAAGAGCAAACGGGTGGCCAGCTTGTCAGGTTATCATAACACTTCTGCTATCAAGTACTAGTATCAAGTCACATCCCCCACCTTTCGCTCTTTGTGGGCGAAGTCGATGTCCAGTTTCTCCATGGCATCGAGAATGGCATGGACGGATTCGATCACGTTCGAGTTGACGATAGCGCGGTACATGTGCCTCTCATCCGGCGTGAACCCTTGCTGATGAATCAGCCTGTAATTTCATTTCGGAATATCGATTCATAGATCGATCATTATTACCACGTATCGTATGATCTGAAAAATCTACACAGCTTGAAAGCATATAGATTACAATGCAGGCAGTGCATGAGACGAAAGGCAGGCAGTACATGAGACGAAAGACAGGAGTAAAGTTCATGTGGGGTTGTCACGGACCTCTTATTTGCATACAATAACGGTGAGTTCTCCAGATGTTTCAAGTGGTTGACGGAATCATTTTGCATTTCATTCAATTCTATTTCAACTCAACACGGTGATCAAATATAACTTGCTTAAGGCCTGAGGCGCCATGTCTGAAGGTGTAAACGTAGATTAAGATAGCAAAGATATAACAAGGAATAACACTTTAAAGAGAACGCTGCACAAAATTGAGGAACAATAAAAAAAAAATACATCTTACATGAAGGGTCATACGCGTTAAAATGGCAAGCATATTTCATCGACATCGTTGTACATTACATAGTTATCTGAAATCATGCAACGAAAATTTAACCATGCTAGAAGTGGATTACAGAGACAAACAAGGAGGAGGAGGAGGAGGAGGAGGAAGAGGAGAAGCAGTGCTCACTTAACAAAAAGAAAGTATGAGGAAAGCGGTCCTAATTTTTTTTTTCAAACCATTCCGACTGAATATGAAATATATATACTCTGCACAGTACACGGTAATTTACAAATTAGACACGATACCGAAGTTCTTTCTCTGTTTGTTCATGAAAACCAAGTCTTGTTTCAAACATTTGGTCTCTTTCAGAGGTGCATTTCGATCGATTTCAGATAAACTGTTGATGTATATTTGTCTCCCTTGTATTCATGTATTATTTGTACATTAGTTACTAATCAAACGTCACACCTGTTACACAATATTCGCAAAAAGTATCAAATACCAGCCAGAGATTATAAAAAACCCAAACAAACAAACATATAAAACACGTCAGAGCGAAGCATTATTTTGTTCTCCCATGGTCAGGAAATAAGAATAATAATGATAACAATAATGACATAGATTTAAGATATCATAAGATTTAAGATATCATAAGATTTGTCAAGAAAATTAGCCATAACGGCCATTTTTCAAAATGGCCACCATTTAGTACTATACTTTGAACCATACATCTTACACTAAACCATATCATTAGACTAGTAAGAAACGGCCATTTTGGAAAATGGCTGCCACAGCACTTCTGGTAGGGGACACCCATTGGCTCAATTACTTAGAAAATATCAGTCTACATGTTAGGCAAATTTGGTGCTTTTTTTACAAAAATGAACAATATTGTACTTAATGTTGCTACTATTTATATATAGGAGAACATTTCAGAGTAAACAATAACAAGCGATATGAACAAATAGAACGATGATGTTTCGTGCAATCGATAGATTTCGTTTGTTTGTTTGTTTGTTTGTTTGTATTCTACACAATTAAAAAAACCCTGAGCGTCTGGTAATATTATTGTGCGACGGCTGCGGGAATGTGATACGGGAAAGCAATACGTAATAGAATTAGGACCCTCACTGCACATAAACATGATGCGTCCAGACATCAGTGTAGTGCGGTGTGCATAGCTGTGGCCTTTTTGTTGGTCACATTGCAAAAAACGGCTAAATTAATGTCCTCTTCCACGCGAGTCATCGATTCTAGGCCTATACCTTCTTATGACTTCGTATCAAATGTATCATCCTTGCTTGCAAGTATGACCAACTGTGGCAAGCTTAAAGGAACTATGCAATGCAAATGTACGTTGATTCGTGATATCCTATAAACATGAATTATGTGGCAAAATGAATATCTAAATACGTGCTACACCTGTATACATTTCATAATAATTATTCTTCTACTTCTTTTCTTCATATTAATTGGATACGCCCACAAAAAAAAGCCAAATTTCCAAACCAAGATTCTGCCAGTGATGTCATCTGTCAATCATTGCTTAAGTACAAAAATTATCACCAAAAAACATTACAGGGAAACATGAAAGTTATGCTTGGTCTACATTATAGGGGAGAGTGATTCCAATGTCTTTTGTTAATCATAATGCTTTACTAGCGATTGACAGATGATTTCACTGGCTAGTTTTGGAATTGTTGTTTTTGTTGAAGTATCAAAGCAATCTGAAGAAAAAAGGTAAGAAAAATATCATAAAGGAAATTTAACATATTTAGATATTCTTTCGGCCACAGGATGTTATAAACCAACACATACAAGTCATCAAACAGTTGCACTGTATATTTCCTTTAAACTTTCTGATATCCGCGCCGTTGAATATTTAGATATTCTTTCGGCCACGTAGGTGAGGATCAGGATGTTATAAACATGATAAACCAATACATATACAAGTCATCATAAGTTGCACTGTATAGTTTCTTTAAACTTTCTGATATCCGCGCCGTTGACACCTGAGGGTCCGTATTCAATATACTCTGAAGTCAGTTAACTTAAGTCGGAGTGCATATTTCATACCAATTTTGTTCGATAAGAACATGTTTATCTTTTATTTCAAAATGGTCGAGCGACTTTTCTTTGGCCAGACGACGACTAAAACAGAAAAGATCCTTGACTTTCTATAATGTCTGGAAAGACCAGCCGCGTCTCGCGCAGAGCCGGCAGCCACTATGAATTCTTCATTATGGCAATTTGAGTGTCACGGAGACAATCACACCGCAGGTAAAAACGATCATATTCCGCATATAGACAATATTCGTAAACATGTTGGAAACCAGCAAGAAAGGCATCTCAAGAGCCAAACAGACGAAAAGTAAATTTCTTGGCCAAGGAGAAGATGGCTGTTATCCTATACAAAAGAGAGCAAGAAGCACGATGAAATGTTGAGATCGCCGTTCGGCTCAGAGATGGCACGGAGGGTTATCGCAGCGAAGATAAATGGTGCAAACCCGATGGTATGAAAATTAACGCTATTAGACATTTTTTTTTAGAATAAATAACATAACCTTGAAAATACAGTGAAACATACTCTTCAAAAAAAAAAAAGAAAAGAAGTTTTGGAAATAACAAATGGTCCGATCCTTTCTGTAGGATATAAATATTGTAGTATGTTACTTTCCTTTTCTTTTCTTATTTTGTTCCATCCGCAGTGCCAGTGGTTAGCATAAGGCAAAACTTTAAGGCGGCGTTAAAGCTGACGCTGTGTAGTGAATAGTTGGATATGGACTACTTTTTGGGGCGTTGTCGATATAACATTGCCCCACCGGAGGGATTTCAACTCCATGCAACGAGCTTGCACTAAGGGTCAAATTGCATGGAGTTGAGATCCCGAGGGGCAATAATTTCAACGCTGCCCAAAACAAAATTAGTCATTATCTGTTTTATAATTATACAGAATAGAACTACAGTAAATGAAATCCTACTTGGTGCGGTGGCGATGGCGCTAGCTGGTTCACACATTAGGCGCTGTCAAAGACGTTTTCACTGCGATCACATCGGTCACGGTCATCATGATTGTTATGATTGTCCTCTCGCGCTATGGAAGGCAAGCAATTATTAGAGTACATACACACGTCCACGACTGTACATTCCGCGTAAAACACACACCAAAAAAAAAAAGGAAAAAAAAAAAGGAGTTTAGTGCTATGGAGCGGTTTGGCATTATGAGGCTGCTGGCAAGCGTTGAATCATGCCCCTAATTTCCACAAATAAGAATCGAGGATTCACCAAGTGAGATATACAACGAGAAATATTTTACGGTCTATACACTGTATATCGCAGATAAATAGGCACGCAATGTATCACTGTGAGTGCACCGATGTACGTATTTTGACTGCTTTAGTATATTTAGAAGTCACACCCCGTAAGAATTCAATATAATTGGACTGATCTTGGATGATTCAGTTCAAATTTTAGTGCGTCCCATGGTGGCATCATCAATGCGCGATGCGATAACTAATGTTTGCTTCATACACGTCGGCATGTCGTCATGATGGTTTACATGCATTGTGTGACTATGACAGATATCATAATGTTTGTAAGCATGTCCATAATTAATATGCGCTGTACTATTGTAGTAGAAAGAAACAGACGTATAAGATTGGAAAATAGTTAGCTCGAATTTGTTGCCGACACGCCCATGATCAGCATAATACCGTATGTCAATATATATATATATATATATATATATATATATATTATATATATATATATATATATATATATATATAGATATAGATATATATTTATTGGGACCCTCTGCAATGATAAGTTGAAAAATAGGGCATCAATCAAAATACAATGTCAGGGTATGAAACTATAACTTATTACCCATATCTTACAGAAACCCCCATCCGATTTGCTTCAGCGGTCAAAGAGAAATGAGGATCATTGTAGAGCATGTCAGGAATCCCTTCCCTCCAAGTTCTGTCCATTGTGTTCTCACATTAATATGCAGTTCCAAGAGCATCCAAGTGCTTAACATGGAAGAAACAGACCCATGGCAAGCTTAGAAACGATCACATTCCTCGAATTGAATGAGGTTTTCTGCACAATATAGGTAAGATGTTATATTTTTGGACCCTGAAATAACATTCAGACAGTTTAATCATATTGAAAGTTATCAATGCGGAAATCCTGTTGTATTTTTTATTTTTTTTTATTTTATTTTTTTTTTTTTTTGGGGGGGGGGGACATACTGTATTACATCGTAAGGTGGTCGCTTGTCATCCACAGGTAAATCAGCGTCACACTCAGACATGTGCAGCTACTTTGCAATGTTGTGGAGAAAGACACAGCTTGCGATGACTTTGCTAGTATATCCTTTGTGGGACTTGATAATCGGAGCTCACCATGCATACAATGGAGCCACCTTTTCAGTCGACCTATCCCCTTTCTATCGAACAGGGTGCTTTCTTATGAGCCCGAAAGGATTGTGGTCTGATAAATAGGGTGAGAAGCCATCTCTTCGAGGGATAACCTCGATCTCCCAGAATAATTCTCTTCAAAATTCTCGATCACAATCAAGCCGACTTCCGAGCGGAACGCGAAAATCATGAACCGAATGTTTGGGCTATGGAATCGTTTCCAATTAGCAAAGCATTCTCCGTTTTCAGCTGGAGCTTGAATTCTCAATTGGTCGCCGTCATTTACGCCTTTTTCATCTGAAAAATCTCTTTCTTTCCTCACCAATAAGATGAACATTTTTTAAAGACATTTTTCAGATGTCTAAAAAGGGCATCTCATACCTGGCCGACAGTTCGTGAGGAGGAGGACGGGGAGGCACTGAGGGTATTATTGCCATCTGTCCGCTGGAAGAACCCTGTAGCATCTAATAAGCAAACCTGCACAGAATTTCGCCCACGGGTGAAATCGGGTTATCCCTTTGTGCCCGCGATGATATTTCGTGATAAACAACATCCGTGATGTACAAAACGCCCTCCTTGTCGAATCTCCGGCAGAATTCTCCATTAATTCACCATTACAATAATCAGGTAATGGATAACCATGCACACAATTAAATTTGGTGGTCAAAAATACATGTATCTCTTTGATTATTTTAAAAACGACGGATCACACCTGCCACGTTGTATAGTTATCTTTAGAAATTAAGCGTTATTTTGGTGTGCTTAAACGTATAAGATAAGCAGTTTAGATAAATCAGTTTGTGTAAGAAAAGACGTCTCGAATTGAAAACATCTAGACAGAGTAAAAACATTAAATCTTTTTCTTACACTAAGTCAAAATTCTGTTACTCATACTCTGTAAAAAGCCATTAAACCACTTTCGTAAAGACAAAGCCATTAAACCACTATCGTAAAGACAAAACCATCAAGTGAAACGGGGAACCGATTTATCTTTTAATCTGCAAGATTCTTTGTTATTGAAAGCTCGTTTCTTTTGATTTATAGATCATCATTCAATAGAAAATATAATTCGTGATTTTCAATTCAAATTCGTGATTTTCAATTCAAGTTCGCTCATAAAAAACCGTTACCCAACATTATCTGTGTAAAATAGATATAATAACTCTTCAACTTGTAACTTTTGTGAATCTCATCCACAAACGTTAAAACACTTTTTTTATTGAAATGTGGCCATATGTCAACATTTGGTAGAAAGTATTTCCTTGACTCAAAGCAAAATAATGATGTTTGTCACTCTATGTTTACAGATGAGGAAATAGGTTTCGGGACATGCATGTTGAAACATGACATTTCATAAATACGCCTACATTCATTATGCAAAATGATTTATATTTCCATGTAAAACCAAAGATCCCATTCCTAATCTAAACTCTTCTTCACTCTCTATGACGCATTTGGGGGAAAAACACAACCCAGAACGTATCATAGCAAAAGAAAAAAAGAAATTGCCTTGAATTTAACGAGAACAAAAAAAAAAGCAAACTCTAAATTCTAGGTTTCAATGTTAATTTCATTTTCTTCAGAGTTGTATTCTTCCTTATTACGCATGTATCTCTTTTATGAAGCAACATGTAAAATCTTGGAAATGAATTTTGAAAAAAAAAAAAAGATTCAGCGTTAGCAAAATGAATTATTTTGAATGCTACTGTGGGATAGTCATTTGCCGTGAGTCAGAGATAAGACAAATGACTCAGAATTGCAGCATGCCTATGTGGTGTATTGAATACGGCCCCATGCAGGATATCTAAAGCAGGGGCGGATCCAGAAATTCCGTAAAGGGGAGGCGCCTTTGCAAAATTGAAGGGGGGGGGGCGCACGCACCTCCATTTTTACTTTTTATTTCTTTTGTTTTAACCAAAAATAATGAGGGGGCGCGCGCGCGGTGCGCCCCCTCTGGATCCGCCACTGTAAAGTGACTTTCTTCATGAAAGTGAAGCTACGTTTTGATCATGACGCAACGGAAAAATGTATATAATAGATATCCGTTTAGTCACAAAATGCAAAATAACAGCAGCAGAATCACACACACACACACACACACACACACACACACAAAATCAAACACATCCACAAACGAAAAAGAAAAAGCAGCGTTTGGAGTCTGAAGCAATGGTCACAACAGTGGAATTAACAGCAAGAAGCCAGGTGAAACGGGTAGTGCTGCATGCAACACAACACTTTCAATGACTTTTAGCAGAAACAGTGAAATTGTATATATATATATATATATATATGTATATCATAGAGAGAGAGAGAGATAGAGAGTAAATTGGTATTGACAGCATGAACTTGAGTTCTATCCAATTATATATTATTGTATACATATATATGGTAAAGTTAGGATAGAAGAATGCATTGAATGAAAATTAGTTTTCATTCAAAATCCAAATTTTTTGGGGGACCTCCCCCTTCGTCAGGGATGAAAGACATCCCTGATGTTCAACATCATGAATAATCAATCTATCATTCTGACAAAGGGGACCCCCCCAAAAAAAAAAATAAAATTGAATTTTGAATAAAAACCAATTGGCATTTAATACATTATTCTATCCTAATTTTACTAATTCTATTACCATTACTGCCAATAAGCGGATCTAATGATATATATAATATAAATCAATGAAAACGATGACTATGCAAGACAGAGAAACGACATCTGAAATCCACACGTTGACATTTTGCCCGCCACGTTTGCCCACACAACCATATACATGCACCAGATATACTACTCACTCGGGTGCTCACCTTAGCTGCTTTGCGATTGTACTTTTGCCCGACTCGCCTGCTCCTGCATAATGTGGAAGAGACAGGATATCATGATTATTGGTGGTCTACGAGGAAAATAATTTCACTGAAAAAAAAAAAACCCGCAAGGCACTGATATCGCAATGTCGAAAGCATCGTCGAGTAGGAGTGCTCCCTATGCATATCAGGATGTGCCGTGTTGAAGAGAGTTTAGGGACCTTGCAGGAACATTATGATAATTCTTGCGTGTCAGGGCTCTTTCTTAAAATATGGCGATAGTAAATTTTGCATCAGTCATGTCAGTATGTATTAAATATGTTTTGAGTCAAAACTTTCACCCACGAATTCCAATTATAAAGAGTATTTGATATTGAGAAATGAAATTCTTTTCAAGGCGATGCTAGTAACCTTTTCATAATGAAAAATTATGTATCCGTTCACATTTAAATGAAATCTAAAATCAAGGATTGCCCAAGTTCAGCATAAAAACAACAACCCAGTATTAAACTGAGATGGAAGAAGTAAACGCATATGTGACATCAAGATTTCAAAACGTATGCGTAGTCCGACCTTCATAAACAAAGCAAAAATTAGATCAGCAACGTTATTGTAATTCATTGTGAGTATTTTAACAGCACATCAAGAAACACAAAGGTCAACTTAGAATCCCCTGTGAGGATTTTTTTATTTTGCAAATTAACAGTTGATGATAATCATAACGACGGTGATGAATAGAACACTAATAAGTAATTGGAGTGATGATGAATTCTGAATAAGAAAGTAAATAAATAGGTAAATATAATAATTAATGAATAAATCAAAATATAAATGATCAAAGCTTTTGCAAAAAAAGTCTGAATGATGCTTGGAGCAGTGACTTTATTTTTTTTTCTTTAATGAAAACAATTTTTTAAATTGAATTTTGTTCTAGATAATTATGGTATTCATTTATTCAGAGCTCCTTACCCATACAGGGTAACCCGTCAAAAGTCAAGATACTGTCATTCTAGGGGGCCTTGCAACATGACAACAAACTTACAATTAATTCAAAATACACAAAATATCAAATGAAGGACATCCAGTTGTAAATAGCAATATAAAAATCAAAGGGCGAGTCGTGTGTAAATAACGAAAATTAAGTCATTGAAAATAAAAAAAAGTACGTTTTTATGATTATTATGTAAAAGGGAGCCATACCCCAATATATTTAACATATGTGGTTTGAGATTCCTAACACTCTTAGAATGTGTGATATGACCTGGCAATTCATTTCATAATTGAATATGCAATCATGAATGTTTCCATAATCATTTCATTAGGCCCTGCAGTAATCAGTGTGGGCGTATTTTGGTACCGCATCTTCGAAATTCATTGTTACTCAACTAGATAAGAAAAATTATAATAATTTAAGATTACTTCTCATGTCTAAAAATACGTGACAGAAAATAAAGTGAGATGGAAATCGAATTACCTTTAACAATTTTAACTGCAATGAAGTTTGGGTCGAGGAATTTACGAGGGTCGTGTTAAGTACTTAACATATGATACCCTGAGCAATGGTCGTGTTTGTCTCTTATGTTTACACATGTTATTACACCTTTTTCTGTCAAGTGTTGTGCACCATGTATCAGTAATGCCATTTCTGCAATCACTTTGGCACCTGGCTAGCTCTCTTTACATTTTCTCTTCATTTACAGCATGATACATAATGAACTTCTTTGTATTGATTTCTGTCAGTATTGCACTATCTAGATTCAGAACTTTTAGGTCATCTCTGAATTCAACGATCCCACATCGTCACACGAATTTATTGTTCATCGTAAGGAAACTCACAGGTGTCAAGCGGAGACTGACGACGCGACGGCATGATATACATGTACATCTAATCTCTCTCTCTCCCTTCCTCTGTCTGTCTGTCTGTCTGTCTGTCTGTCTGTCCGTTCCTCTCTCCCTCTCATCGCCCTCTCTCCCTCTCATCGCCGCTCCCTGATTAAAACATGCCTCTCTTGCGGTCAGTTATCTCTCACTGCCCTACGAGTCTTACGCCAATCATCTGCGAAGCCGGCGTGATATCTCTCCTCGGTTGCACGGCCCATCTACCTCGGGGGGGGGGGGGGGGGGGGGGGGGGGGGCTTGCTCAACGAACTTGTCACGAACGATAACTATCTTAATTGTTTTAATTGGCGGTCGCGAGGGCACTTCCCGTATACTACGGAAAGTTCTCCAGCCGCCTTCAGTTGAACTCCAATAAAATTCCCCCCAGCTACAAGACTTTATCACGAAGTTGGCGTCTGCAGAGTTTCGATTTAAGTAGCGGTAATGTGTCTCAGAAGTAAAGAATTTAAGATGCGATAAAGTAAATCTAATCTGCAAACGAATGAAAAGAGGACACTGACACCAACACATTCTTCTTCCAGGAGGCAGGAGACTTGCCAAACACAACACAACACAAAACAAAACAAAACAAAAAAGAGAACACAAAACAAGACAAACTCCTACACCCATAACGACTGCATTCTACCTATTGTCTGCACGTCTGATTTGAGCAGTTCATTGTAAATCTTTTACGAGTGTAAATGATATAAAATAATCTCGTAAATGATAATTTTGTAAGTTCATACATTACGTGCTGACAAATCAAGTACGCTGCATATATCATAGTGTTTTATTACACTTTAAAGAATAATCATCTTCGGGGTTTATTTTGTGCTTGTGTGTGTGGGGAGTGTGTGTGTGTGTGTGTGGAAAAACCTCAAATAATGGGTATCGCCGTCGTGTACTGGTATTCACAACTTGACTGCGTCTGTGTCAACATAGATCATTGGCGTACAGCAGGAGAAAACAAACAAAAAGAAACTGCGGTGAAGAACATTCCCCCCTTTTCTCTCCTATCATACACAGTCAATACGTCATATCAATTAAATCGGAAATAACGCAAATAATTCAAAACAGTAGAGTGCCAACTAATAGAAGAACTTTAGAATTTTGTGGAGGTGGAATGTACTCTTATGTTATGGGATTACGCTTCCTCCGCAGACATACGTCGTAATCACTTTCTCGCAAACAATCTGCGCTGAGCCCGAATTGTTTTCATGGAGGAACATTTCTACCACTTCTATGCACTACGACTGAATGCTGCCATTTCCGTAATAAACGTACAATACCCCCCCCCCCCCCCACGGGCATGCTTTATAGACAATTACCTACACCACGTTCTCGTATTTCCCAGGCAAATACTGCCAAGATAAAATGCTGCTAATCCGAAATGACGTCTGGATCATTTTACTCATTAAACAGTCATGACTTCGCGCAATCTTCTCATTTGCTACATTATGCCAATTCATTTCAATTCACATCAAATTTACTTTCATTTTCGACAAAACATAATGACGTATACTTCACTCTCTTGTGTAACAAAAATGAACAGACTGTCGCTGAAAAGCACGTCTGCGGGATATCAGCAAAACTGAACGGAAAGCCCCTGTTCGGAAATGTTGTGTATGAATAAATGAATGATAAATAAAACATACAATAATAGCGAAACATTATGATGATGATACATTGTAATAAATCATCAAAGTGAACAAGATTTGCTATATCCTCAAGTTTTTTAGTCTTTCTTTTTTGTTTTCTATATTTTGGTTCTATGTTGATCTTGATACTCGGTTTCAATACTGGGACCTACGCTTTACAGGCTTGCTTTGAAGCAGGTTATATCATATTTCTTTATAATTCATACTTAGATTCCAGCTTTTATAGATTGACCACCATGTTCTATGTTTGAAATATTTTACTATGCATCCTTGCTGGATATCATGTATCATTGTATTTCGTTAAATTTGATGTATTTTTCATTGAGATAATAGAAAATGAAATTGAAATGAAATCTTAATGTAATATATGATGTTATACGCAAAAATTGAGGGACCCACACACTAGAAAGACAACGCTTGTAATATGTTGGCCCCTCTGAGGGGGAGAATCTACACAGAGAAACGGTTCGGAAGCTCTTAAAGAGGAAGTCCACCCCAAAAATAAATAAACTCTAAAAGAAAGAGAAAAAATCCCTGCAGAACGTTGCATGGTCAAGAAGTGTTTTCCGAAAAATTTTGAAATTTAAAAATGTCATATTTTTTTTTTATTTCTTATCCGATGTTGATCATTTTTGCACTGTTCCACAGGGAATATTTTTTTTTTCTTTTCTATGAAAGTGATATAATTTTGGAGTGGATTTATTATCTATAAAGACAGAGTAATAGACAGAAAAACAACAACAACAATAGAGAACAAGACTCTCGCGACAACAAGGATTGACATGACAAGATAAAAATAATGAGACAAGATTAATAGTGATAACAAGACAACGGAACAGATAAGAAAATACCAGAGAGACCTACGTAAGTATATCTAGAAATAATTATTGTGCAGCGTGAAAGGGGAAGAATAAAAAAAGAGTAATTATGGTAATGACTTGAAGAGACTGTAATCCTAACCCTAACCGTATCAAGGCATTGTTATATAGCAATGATAAGTGGCAATGCAGACGTGAATTCTCATCACGAAATATGAGCTTAATGTTTCGATATGTTGACTATGACACTTCTCAATATCTTCTCCTGTCGAGTCTTTTGAGATTTGAAACCGGTGACATCCTATTGCCACGTTTTTGTTTAACAAAGATAATTAGTATACTTCAGCAATCTTAACGTTATTCACAAGATAAATGTAATAATATTGTGCCTGCGACAATTTATTTGACGATCTGTAATGAGAGACCACTTAAATGTTGCCGGCAGCCGCAATACTTCTGATCATTTCCTTATTACAGCTTGTCTTACATTCCAAAGTGCTTTACAATGTCACAGATGCAAGAAGACAACCTACATCATATTCCAATAAATCATCCTATATACCCCTATATTTGAAATGGCACTAGAAATGAGGAACGCAGACAGAAAACTGGTTAGATCATTTGATCATTGGATAATCTGATAAAGCTTGAGAAAGATCGAAATAAAACGATTTCAGATAAGCGACTTCATCAGAATTTAGAATAGGAGATATTTACAAGTGTTCATAGAACTTAACCAAACCATGTCGAAAGACAGTATATTGCGCGAAAGCAAAAACAATAGCTAATTCGGGTGACCCTGTACAGGAGAGCTCCAAACTAGGCGAAGCAAGTGGTCTTCTGCTCAGAAAAAGTAAATTCTAGAAAAGCGTAGCTAAAATCGAACAAACAAAGTAGCCAACAAAGTGCTAGCTCTTAATATATATTCAATTTCCCAGACCACATAATCAACGATCTCTCAATTTCCTGGGATAAACTATATCTGCACAACCATTATTTATCCTTGATTCTTCCTGGATTGACAATCTCGGAACACTCCATTTAAACAGCAGTTACGAGAAATCTTATTCGTCAGTAAAGCCATCACACAGACAAAGGGAAAGCTGGCCTAGAGCTTGCGAGAAGGATAAAAAAATCAGAATAGAGCAACGTATTATAGAACACTACAGTACAGCTTAACTTAAACATAAAAGATTTGACAAAAATGGTACTTCATTAGCATCCTTGGTTGTTGTTGTTGTGTGTGTGTGTGTGTGTGTGTTTTGTCACTCCTACATCAAGGGTATTCACATGGACATTATCCCAGGTTAATTGACCCAACAAAATGTGATGTACACAAACTTTTAAACAAAAATTTCAAGATTTCGTTTTATAACACCCATTAATCATCCATCATATGGTTCAACTAATGATCAACCCGGCTTCCACTCCACGCAGTGGCTCAACTAACACCAGATCGTACTTTGCATGAACATGAATATGTGATACTAATATTACAAGAAATATGGATCTAAAGATTATGCTCAAAAATCCCAACAGACATTTTGAAAGTCAATCTATGTAGTGAAAGAAATGCAGTACCAAAATTTTCCAGAAATCAGCTGGAAAAGCACAGAGCACATTTTGGCTGTGTTTCTATATTAAAGCTACTTGGTTTTCAATCACAGTCAGAGCGAATAGTTGCCACCTTTTTAGCTGACAGTAAGCCTACATGGCAGAATATATGTTGCATGCCTTTCCAGAATCGTTCGGGAAGAGGTCGCTCAACTAACCCAGCGGCTCATCTAACACCTCTTCCCCCCCCCCCCCCCACACACATATCGATTTCTTTGGCATAGCTATACACGACGCTGCGGCCGTCAAAGAGTTACCCAGTGCAAACGACATTCTTGCGCCTATATGGGAATATATCTATGCTTCATGTGCACAATGAAGCCGCACGATCATGCGAAGCCGCACGATCACGCAACAACCTAGTTGACGGGCCGAATGTTAGTGTTGTTTCTCGCGACCGCTCAGGAGATGCAACGCTTTGATCCTCCTATCCCTAAACCGGAGAGTTTCATTTCATTTATTTCATTCATTTCATTTCATTTCATTTCATTTCATTTCATTTCATTAAATTCATTTCATTTAATTTCATTTCATCACTGCCACGGATAAAAATGCCCAATCAACAAAAGCTGTTTTTCAATGGGCCGTGAATCAATGTACATGAATAATGTTAACATGATAAGTTTGATGATTTAGATAAAATCAAACAAAACCATCAAAATTTGTTGCACTACATCAACACATTGAAAAGTTAACATAATGACTTTCGTAACAAAAATCTACAAAATTAATTACAGAGTGCACACAAATATAACAATTTTTTCTTCTGTTGGACCGATTCCAGGGCCCTATTTTATGAGGGATTATGATTGATTATATACAACGTTGTAGCAGGTTTCTGTACTGCAAGTCTATGGCAGCCTGTGTGGTAAGGAAATTTATAATCGACTGTATCCTTAAATAAAACGGGGCCTCAGATTCATTACTCTGCTGTCTTGTATTTCAATCTGATCCATCATTTAGCGAATTCTTGGCTCGCACCTTCTTTGACTGCGAATAGCTTCGGTGAAGCGTTCACTGTTCATTATTAGTTAATTGCTTCGTCGATTGCTCTGGGAACCGGTGCCGCGGCGCCATTTTTCTTTCACTTACGCCGAAACGATGAAAATGGCGTTGAGTTCACAAGTTACAAAGTATCAATGTTTCAGAGCCAGGCACAGAGCACTGGATATGAGGGGTGATGTCAAAATTCGTTTCGGAGTAACAGAAGACTGATAAAAAAGCAAAATTTCGTTAGATATTCCGACCGTTCGGCATTCGGAAGAGATATAATGTTTGTACAGCTTTAGTCTTCAAGATGGAAGCATGGTTTTGGGAGGTATAATAGCTGTTGAAGATCCGCGAAGAGTAGCATTTGAAAATTTGACTTCACATTGTTGTAGCAAGAAGTCCACTAAAGAGTATCTTGGCAACAAATTTACTGAGTTATATACTGTCTGTTCATTTATCGAGAGGAGTACCATGCAATTATCACTCTCACTCTCACTATGTACCGTATCACTCTCACTTCCCAGGCACGTACCTTGGGGGTTTCGTGTCCAGATGAACTGTACACGTGAGACTGGGCAGGGTATATCATTCCAAGTAGGATGGCGCAGTACTTACACACACAAAATCCAACGAATTATTCAATATTTTCCTCTAGCACCATAATTATCCTGACGTCCATGACAGCTCCAATGATATACACTTGCTTTAGTCGGCAGCAAAATACTAGTTAGTTGCATAAAGCTGAATTTTCACGTCACATTTCCTACTCCACACTCTGTCCACCTCCATCGTCACATCGTTAATAAGTGTCTGGCTTTATTCAGTCGATTTGTCTCGATTTACGACGTTAATTTTCACATTTCATCGTGGGGAGCGCACGGATTTATGAATTCTATAGGGGACAAACAATTATTAACGAATATTAGGCGCGGCCTTTTCGGGATGTGTGTCCCTGGAACTGTCGATATTCCCGCTGGAAGTTTGGGCTAGACTTACTATTTGGATGTCAACCCTGGGATGTCAAGTTCGTTGTTGAAATGTTCCTGATAGTATTATGGGTCTGTTCAGACAGGATCGTTCTGACATGATCTCTGGGCATTATTGGTGACGCGGCGGAGAGATTTGCCTCTTGGCGACTTAAATGTACATATCTTTGGTGAGCTCGACTACTTTTCTTCATACTTTAAATATTACCAGTTATTCCCGATTTATTTCCCAACTTCGACTTACTAATACGAAGAAGACTTTAGGGAGCATCAGAACCAAAACGCCAAATAAACCATCAAAAATGCCTTAACTCTCAGGAAAAGTACGTCCCAAAGTGACATATCGGTACAGTCCGCAGGGGCCGCGGAACGTTTTTAAGAGTGTGTGTGTGTGGGGGGGGGGGGGGGGGGTCAAGGTCAAGAACCTTCTCCTCACCCCCCCCCCCCCCCCCTCACCCCTCCCTCGCTTATACGGCAAGAATCTGAGGGCGGAATCTCTTCGGAAATTAAAATTCATGGGTTGTGATTTTTCCCCCCGATTTTTTTTTTCACATTTTTTTTTTTTTTTTGGGGGGGGGGGGGGGGGCGACCTAAATGTGTGTGTGTGGGGGGGGGGGGGAGGGGGCTGCAGCCCCCCCCCCCCCCCCCAGCGGCCCCCCGGTTCCGCGGCCCCTGGTCCGATACCAGCATATCGTCATAATATCACGGAGAGCCCACTTCCGCTGATCTTGCCGGTGTCAATGTCGTAATGATGGAGGCCTTCGAGTCCAGCACAGGTCAGCTCAACCCAAAGCTTGACATCGATATTTGTGAATAAACCTCTTTCAAAAGTGAACTCGGGCATTGAAAACAATGATTGGTGATTTCGAAGCCAGCGTCGGCGATATACTTCGAACAGGATTGATGACGCTGAAAACTCATAACTTCTGAAACTCATAACTTCCTGCTACGACCCGGGGCTACGACAAACATAGACAAAGTACACTGAACAAATGGAAACAGTGATAAATGAAACTCTGCTGTAATATATAAAATTCGCGAGAGGAAGCTGAATCTACTCATCAGATTCTCTGGCTTCCCTTAACCCTTTCTACGCCAATGAGTCAAATTTGAACAACTCTCACAAACAAACATATGGGCAGGTATACAATATAATGTGGCACTCTGAGGATTAATCCAAAAACGAACAAATCTGAAGGGTATGTTTTTCTGTCTTTCCTTTGCTGGATGTCATAACCAGCGACGAGGCAATGCACTCAGTCCTTCTTGTTGATGTCCACCGACCTCACAGAAGAGGCAAGTTGTTAGCTGGTGGTTTCGGTGGCCAGCCGCAGCTCGAAGTTGGACCGAGCGATTTGGCAGGATGGGAGAACATGGGATAGGATCCTAGAAGCCTCACCAAAACTTCACCCTTCAACCCTTAATACCCCAGCATACCCAGCACCGCATATCACCATCCGGAACGAAGTGACGCCGGGTATGCTTGAAGAGGGTGCGCAAGAGATTTGCATCCCAAGTCTCCCACCTGTTGCAGGAGAAAAGCTTAATACCAAGAATCATAATCAATGGATGAAGAGTTGTTCTCCAGACGAAAATACTGGACAGGCATGAGCTTTGACCCTTGGACAGAAGAACAGTAGCTGAGTATGTGAAATGTATATCACTGTGTTATACACAAGTATTGAAATATTGTCGTTTAATCACGACTTTATTCAATTTCAAGGCAACGTGAGTAGAATGTATACAAGAACCAGGTCAGCTCATGTTTCATTCAAAACGAATAGCAGGTTAAAACATAGGAGTTACAAAATAACTGTTGAAGGTTACATTACCACGATGTAAGTGGTACACTTCATACTTTATTACCAATTTCCTTCGGGTTTTTTTTTTAATTATGCTGAATAGCATCTTGGTCTCAACGTAAGCTCTGAATACTTCAAGTTAGTTATTTCTAATAAGATTGCCCCAATGTATCGGGTCAGAAGCAAATATTAACGCATACTTAATTCCATCAATTTAACTCATACTATTATGCTATAGAAGCTCAAAAAGTTGCTTACAAAGATGAAAGCTCCATTGAGCCTCTATGTCTTCTCACTCGTCGCATCTGTACTGTTCCTAACCCTACCTTCGGGTTGCTATTTTGCCGCATCTTGCCTCACTCCGGTGAAGGTTAAGCTGGATTTAATTCACGAAAATTAGATACAAGTGTGAAGTTTGTTGACCTATGGATAACCCAAGAGGCATTGCCCCTAAATTAATGATTTTGACCCCTCCGAAGAAGCAGAGCATTCTGCTTCCAATGTTTTGATTCCTGAATATTTTAACCGCACCTCAACTGAGTGTCGACTAACTTGCTAAATTTACCTTACGTGACAGAGAGTTCTGAGGACTATGCCTTATTCATTATGAGCGGGTGCAAAAACTCTTTCATCACCACACTTAACCGTGATTCAGAAATAGAACATTTGGCTTGCACATCGACGTCACGACTTCTGAAATAGCTCTGCAAATTTACCCTTTGTGCTACATTGCTATGCATTCATCTTACATTCTGTGAAACTGCAACCATGAATAGCAGACGCAAACGGAGCTTGCTCTTGATTGATTAAGGTTATTTTTTGTCGTTCCTATACACACCAAAATTCAATGAAAATATTGTAAACAGTGTAATTTGAAACCAAAATTTACATTTTGTCAATACCAAAAGCATCCCCCCCCCAAAAAAAAAATAAATAAATAAATAAATGTACAGTATTGCAACCAAAATTCTGTCATTATCGTTGCGTATCAGAGGTTTCAAATCTTCCAAAATATATTTGCCAATGGTTGACATAACTACTTTATTCCAGTCTTCTTGTATCTAAGTCCTATTTTTTGGCTGTTGTTGTTGGGTTTTGGGTCTTTTTTTGTTGTTGGTAGGAACATTGCTCTAACCAGACGGACACACCCTATGTAAAAAGTGATGAGTGACCTGCTTGTTTTTCCTTCGACTCAACTTTGCTATTACCCGTGAAATTGTTGACGTGTGTCTGAGCCACACTTCATCCACAGGGCTACGGCCTTAGAATGACCCTGGCTCACAAATAGAGCATCTTGTTTGTCAGTTTCATGAATCTTTAATAGCACTTCAAGCCACCTTACTTATAATAAGCCAGTTCGTAGTTCCACTTATGGTTCTACAGCAGAAAAATGTCATTTGTACCGATAGGCATGTTTGTTTTTAAATTCACCGAGATGAGCATCCTTGAATAATGATTATTCATGTAATCCTTATAAAGATAGTGCTCGCTAGGACAGCTTTCAGATAGCAACGACGGGGTTCATCAAAGACCAGTATATTATCAGAAAAAAAAAAGTTGTAAAGGTATCAAACATTGTTCAATGCATGATGCAATGGCTGGCTTCCCGAGTTCTTAATTGATGGGCACGCCAGTTAACCAGGTCATTGCAGGTTCATCTTATAAATTGATTTCATTTAAAAAAAAAAAATAGCACTTTAAGATTATGCATTATGTTGCTATGAAAACGAGTGGAGTGCCTAACTGGTGCATAGCGAACAGAAATGTTATTTTTCATCAAGGTGCACATGAAGTAATTAGCTGGCCCTTTGCAACGATCATCTTGCGTATACCACGAAGAGTTCTGAGAACTTGTAATACAGTATAAACTAGTTAAAGGTTGTTTCCATGCAATGTCTTTGTTAATCGTAAGTAACATGCAAGTTCTTTTTTTATCACAGGCAAATTGGGCACATGCGTTCCATTGTATTTTGTTTACGACAGCAGTACCCTATATAGCATTGACTGGCAACTTATGTCATCGACAGAATTTGGATGTGAACTTTTGGTGGGTGTATCAAAGTAATCTGAAGAAAAGTAGTAGAAACTTACTATAAAATATATGGCACGTATAAAGATGTTTATTTGGCCACATCAGTCATGTTGATGGCATCCTTGATCAACTCAAATCAACATGTATTTACATGGCAATGGCATACCTGCCAACATTTCAAGATGAAATATCTTACTCGTGGATTGCAAAATTCTTATTTTATATGCAAACTGAAGTTAAAAATCTTACTTTCGGTCAAATCTTCAGAAAATACACATGAAAGGTATATCTAAATATCTTTTAAAAATCTGATTTCTCTGACAGAAAATCTGACTTTGCTATTTTTTACGTAAAAAATCTTACTGAATCTGATAAAATCTTACTAGTTGGCAAGTATGCAATGGTCTTTAAAGCTAGTTTACTCTTGATTTTATAAATGTCTCTTTTGCCTTCATACTTAATACTGGCTCAGATATAGAGCTTTTCGCTTCTCACTGCATTCATTAATTCTGATTTAGCTCAGCAAGCAATAATACACTTCGTGTGAAATTGCTACATTCATCTTCCATATTAGAGAGCCCTAATACCTGTACAGAAGTATACTTGGAAGACCACTTCACTTGCTTACTCTCTGGACTTTCTTTTCTTCCACTTTTCTTTCTTTATGTGTGTTTGCTTTTTTTATTCCACGTTTTACAAATAAATCATAAACATAAAAAGACTTTGAATATGTGAATTGTCCAATACAACAAATAAGAGAACTGATACACGTGAAATATGAGGAATTTACACAGAAGCATTGTTTGTGGAGCGTAGATTCCAAGAAGCTGATTGAAAGTGAATTCTTTCATGGAATTAACAGTTGTAAAGAATTGCAAATTATGAAGTTGGAAAATACATACATCGAAGAATACAGATGAATTTAAAAGAGAAAGAGAGAGAGAGAGAGAGAGAGAGAAATGAATGTCCATTGCATTCAACTACAAAGATTGGCGATGTAACCCGAGCGAGGGGCGAGTCTGATACGATACGATGAAGAAAATGCAAAGTATTCACATAGAAAGCCAAGCAAGATAAGGAAAATCGCTCCAGATATGAATTTAGAAAAATTCATGTGGATTTATGCTTAAATTTGATTAAGATATGATGATTGACTTACTTCTCTGTCCAGATTATCTCCCCCCAAATGGCCCTTTTGGAGTTTATTGTTTTTTGGGCAGATACAGTCGGTATATATACGGGAGAGAGATGTAATGATTTTTTTTTTTTTGTCTCGTAATTGTAACAATGTACTTCAGTATTCTTGACGAACATCGATGACAACGCATGTAGCGTTCAGGAGGCTACCTTTTAACTTGTAGTTTACTTTGGCTGCATGGTAGCAAATAAGAAAATACGGTATGATTCTTAATTCTCTTTTTCTTTTAATTATGCACTGTCACTCGGGTAACTTCCTTTCCACATCAGCTTGCTTATGTGCTCCATGCATCTGTTATGTGTTGGTTGTTGGTACTGTGAGAACGTATATGGGGTATATTGTATGTTTTCCACATTACGCTCCTACCTATACCCGCATTCTGTTTTGTATATAAGAATTTGTGGTTTTTCCTTCTGTTTTGGATGGGAGAATCCAGAAGTGACCTCCAAGATGTTAGCAGTATTTATTCAAGTATATGAGTATTTATTCATTACTTTGGACTTAAAACGGGAATTCCAGACAATTTATATAATTTTACATCGCAGTAGTAAATAAATCGATTGTAATGCCGTGTATAGATTTGTCGAACTCATTGTGGTCCTTGAGCAGATAAACCAATACAAAACCCACATCAAATCATATTGAACAAGGATGATGACATAGGAGGTTCACATACTCCAAAAAGGTGTAATATAATTACAATTCCATTTGCTTTACAAGTTCACCTTTGTAATATCTATGCATGATTTCTTCTTCTGTTCTGCTTCCTTGAGTGCCAATCGTGCATTCTTATTTCAATGTATGTGATGAAGCCGCTGTGTGATCATCCTTGTTCATCGTGTATTGTTATGAACTTTGAAACTATTCTCAGTCTTCATCCCAATCACTATAAATTCTCAAACGCTGCACCGAGTATAACCAATTGCAAAATATTCAAATGCAAAAGTCTAAAAGTCATTTTGAGGTCCCCCTTTAATTCTGACGAGCTATCAACGCAATGAATGAATCAATATCCCCCTCCCCATTTATAGCACTGGACGACATTGATTTTCTGCTTCTCGTATCAATCCTCAAACTCACATGACTACACTTAAAATCGTTATATAATGAATCAGTGTTACAGAAATGAATGATGATATTCGACAAATGAAACTATAATTACGGCATCAATAACCCCACCTACCATCCTGAAATTTTCAACTTACTTGAGTAATCACACTAAAATCGTATACTGGTTTGCACTGGAATCGAGTCACGAATAAAAGCGCTCCCAGTGATTTTGATAAGTTTCAACTCTTCTTGGAGTATTCGAATTTCCAAAGGCTTAAAAAAAAATAGATTTCACTGAAACCTGGATTTCTGACACACCCAACAATTTGCATTCATTCTGCCAGACCATCTATTTACTGACACAAATAGGCCAGAAAAAATAAAAGGGCGACGGCTTAGGACTATATACGTCCCAAAGTTTATGGAATATTCTATTGATATGCATGATATATCTATCAGAAATGGGGATGTAGAATATCTCCTTATAGAAATGCATATTTCAAAACTTGAAAACATGATTGTGGGTGTAATCATTTATCTAAATTTATCTACGCCATGTATATCAAACGAAGACTGTTTGATCTTGGCATATTGTAATATTATACTGTTGTCGCATGTAATGAAAACAAGTAAGGGCAAGATTTGTAGATGCATTTTTGTCTTTTTCTTTGGTGCCCATTGGAAAAAAAAAAACCACAAAGCAAAACAAAACAAAAATCTTTAATTAAATCACTCTGGAATCTGCAATAACACTAATTATTATAATTTTTTTAACCAATTTACACATACATTATATGGCCTACAACTGGTATTGAGAAATCGGCCATTTCCGATCACTTTCCAATTTTCGAAAATTTGTCGACATGACAATTAACGTTTTCCCACGGTATGAACTCACAGATGAAACCATTTGCAGTTTGAAGGAAAATTCAACTGCTGTGGACTGGTCTTCCGTCTACATAAGCAAAGATATCTTTATGATAATCTTACGAATAAAAATGTTGAAGTCATTCACTAATGTTAGCATTCCTCAGACTAAACATACACACACAAAAAAATGTCTTATGGTTCCCAAAATCCCCATGCATTATTCAAACATTGTTAAGATGTGTATAATAAAGAGGAAAAAGACAGTGTGCAATGGAAATGTATATTGAACAAATCTTATACCTATTCAAAGAAAGAATATAATCATAAAAAATCTTAATGTCACTGAAATGTTGCTCACTGAAAAGAAAACAATTGACATTATGTAAAAATATGAATCATATTTGCGAAGTCAGAAATGATGTCATGAATAAGAATAAAAACAAACTTACAGTTACATCTCATTTGGAGTTAAGTATAAGAACATAAGTTATCCTAAGAAAATGGTTGAATCATTTGACTCCAACCTCCAAAAGACATTTTTATGAATTTCTTCAAAGTCCAAATCCCACTTCTGTTTTGTTAAAGCCAACCAACTCCAATAATAAGATCAATACTGTCGATAAACTGAAAGTGCATAAAAGCCTGGTTGTCATAACACAGACAATTATCTTTTAAAGAATATAATTGCCTAATTTACTGAGATCCTGCTCCATAATTTTACCTTGTTCTTAAGACCTGACCACGTCCTGGATGGCACGAATTATCGCCAGAGTCAGTTGGTGAATGATTACAGACCAATATCTTTTAAAAATGTATCATCTAAGGTATGATTATATTTATATAACTTTAAAGTAGGAGGTTCGAAGCAAATTAGTCGAGTACGATATTCCAATCTCCTTAAACATATTACAGTTTATGCAATTTGCGATGATAATTACGATATCTTTATTTCCATTCCATCCCTTCTAAACACATGCTATCCATTGGATTAAATCCAACACGATTGATCCTTTTTTTGCTTATCTTACATATCAATAAATTCCGCAACTCTTCTTTTATGGTGTCTTTTCTTCCGTTCGCAGGTGACAGTTGCCTTTTTCATTCTCATTCTAATCCTTACGTATTGCTGAATTTCTTAAACAGCGAACTGCAACTAGTGTCTTAATTTAAATAAAAAAGTAATTAAACTTTTTGAAGTATACACAATAAAGTCACTCCCAGGTCGAGTATTAGTGAATTGGTTAAACAAAAGAGATTCCACAAAACTCTTAGATACTTATATTGATACATAACATGTATATCAAGCATTGTTTGTTTGCTGTTGTGGTTTTTTTTGTTATCGTTATTTGACGATTATCTTATGTACATTTTACGTCCTTTATTACAACACTATATATGCCTTTACTTTTGTAACAATTTTGTATCATTTGTATATAGAAAATAACTGAAATTAAATGGTTAGGTGAATGAAAATATAGGGCGATATCGAAAATCGGTTCTTCGTACTCATATCAGACCATTCAAAAATTACTGTTTAGCATGCATAGATTCCCATTCGAGGAGGTAGGGGTTCAAAAGCAGAGTTTTGATGATTCAGAATAGGTATGTGATTGACACCAAGTGGATATGATAGCATGCAACATGATATGGATACTGTGATCCAACACTGTTGCTTGTCCTCATGACTTCCTAAGAGGGAAGGTTGTTTACGGTCTGTCTAGCTTTGCCTCTAAGCCACGGCGAGGCTAGACCCACCGTCGTGCGATCCGCTACGCACCCAACGATTCGCAATGAGTAGGTGATCGTGGAAGTTTCATTTATGTCTATCACAACCGTTGCCACTGTTGAAATCGTGGTCTGAATCGGACAGAAATCGTAGTAATCATCTTAGAGCCTTAATAGGATGAGATCTTCTCAGATCTTGAGATCACTCTTGGCAATCGCGTTGAGCGTAGCAAAGAATTGGTTCAAAATGGTCTGCGATCAACGCAATTGCCACGTTTGACCTCAAGATCTGATGCGATCACCACGATTACTTCACGATTCAGATCACAATTCTAATCGTGGTGCAAATTAAGCAAAATCACATGGTCAGCAATGTTGGCCCAATCGTGGCGTGCGTATAGCGGATCGCACGATAGCGTGAACGAGCCATAAACATGGCAATCTCAGAGTGTAACTTTGAGTTGATTCGAACTCAAAGACATTTTATAATTAAGGTTCAGCCACACACGCAGGCACACACACACACACACACACACACACACACACACACACACACACACACACAATGATCCAAGAAGGCTGATCGATATGATATACCTACATGTATATAGGAAGATGAGGTTCATTTCCAGGACAACATTGAGAAGGGAAAAACTTGATCTTATCCCCCGGTAACGTGTCGTTGATGTATCCTAAAGACTTTCCCTATTGCATGCAGAATGTTTTACATGAAGTATCTATTGTCTGATATCAATGTGTCACTGAAATGTCGGAAATTTTTCTATGCAATCACAATTGCACCACACACAATCTATTCACCGCCTTCATATCGTACTCTCGTATGAATTTCGGCATGATGAAAACATAAGATATCAAACGAAACTTTGCTATCAGCGAGAGGTTCGCTTATATTTTGGATCTTTATGTTAGCAATCGCTGACATTGCCGCCATCTCCACATAGTATCTGTTCCGAATGAACACTTATAAGTATTAGGGTCTTTCACCAATTTCAAATTATATATAAATAGATAAATAATATATATATATATATATATATATATATATATATATATATATATATATATATATATATATATACATATACATATATATAGTGCGAGAGATCGTTCCTGCCCGAAACGTACGCGGTGCCTCATTGTGGGTAGCATAATAGTGAATGAAATCATGACCGAAAGCTCAATCACAAGGGAAACAAAGAGAGCAACGTCCGCCTCAAATCTGATTTCTTTCACTATACACACACACACACACACACACACACACACACACACATATATATATATATATATATATATAACCATATTATATATATATATATATATGTGACCCACATGATTGTGAACATGAGCGACATTTATATCGTACGATTTTCAATGATAAGTGTACACTGATATCAATTCCACTCTTCAATTTATTCATGCGTTTGCTTATAAGGTGACAGAGGATAGAATTCATGAACATGCGACTAGATGTCTACGATTGTAAATCTAACCATGCCCGCAAGGCCAAACGCTTGCAATTAAATCGATGTAAGTTTTAAAGTGTTCATTTTGTCTTTTAACAAATTTGTGCAGAGGTTTTTTTTTTTTTTTTGGTACGCTTGATGAATTACGCCAGAAGAAACTTGTGTTTCGACGATGATAATTACATTTCGTGGTTTGTCCGTATGAAATTTTCATCAGCGTCTATAGAATCGCAATTTATTCACTGTAAGTTGAGCGGACAACATCAGTCTTAAGTACCCAGGGTGCTGCTCTGTCTCATGCTTTTGTTTTCTTTTTGTGGGTGTTTTATTTTTTTCTTGGCTTAAGAAAAATATCCCTCAAAAGCAAAATAGCATACTGAACATGCCTCGCTGTTATACTAGTATTCAATTTATGTAACAAATGGCAATGTAGTTAACTATGGCAATAATCATTTTCTTGCATCTTTAACGAATCGCAACTGTTCGTGTTTTTGAAAACCGATACATTCTCTCCGACACCAACTAAATTTAAATTCTCGGAAGAAGTTCCCAAGGTGCCTGGGATGACGATGAGACCAATCTTCTCGCGTTCTTGCTGTTTATCGATGAAAGTTGAAATTCCCATTTGCCATTATTTGTCATCAAAATAAAGCATTTACCTGGTCCTGATAAATACTGTTATAACCGTGTGTGTAAGAGCGTGTAGATGTCTGCTGCATGGCTCTATTTCAGGGGAATTCAATTACATATATATATTTTCCCCCAAGCTCATAGACAATTCTTTTATACATGATATATCGACCCCTCGTTAATCTTGATATTGAATATCAAATATCACAACTTCTATATGTGACAAAATAAACAACAATTTCCAATAACGCAGGATTCAACTCCGGAAAATAGTCTTAGAATTGCACACATCCCTGTTCTGATTGCACATTGCAGCAAACCTTATGATATTAGTGTCAGTATTGGTAGTAAGAATGTCAGGTGCGTATTCGGGTTTGCCTCCTACACAATTTCCATTAGGATTTTGGTGAAATTCTCTCAAAAGACATTTTCATCAAGCGGGGCGCCAGTGTTTCTATTACATTAGGTCAAATGCTTTTGTGGCTGAAACTGACATACCTTTTAAAGTTTCATGTCACGATTACCATAGAAATGAAGTTTTAATGACATTTTCTCCACAGGGATGTTCTTCTTGATGAGAAACGGACAGTGGCAGTGATGCCAATTTCGACATCTGCTTTAAAAGCCTATTCAAATTGCTCGCTAACTGTGAAAAATGCAAAGTCGAACATCGAAGGGAGATTTAGCGTCGCCTTTTTGCAGAGATCAGAACTCTCGTGTTTTCATTTAAGAGTATATCATGGCACTAAAAGGATGTGTCCACCTTTTTCCCGAGAATAGGTATGGGGTGCGAATCGACAATGGTTTATGATTGAAGGCAAGCGAGTGGCGTATCTTTTAAATGAGAGTAGCCTGATATCAACCAGTATAAACAAACGTGTAGTGTATACAAGTATACACTACACGTGTATTGTAGTGTACACTACACTATACGTGTAGTGTATACAAGTATATACAAACGTGTAGTGTATTGTCGTATCTAATGTACTGATTGGATCAATCTCTGGATAACACTGATAATGAGATGAATCTCACGTTTTCTGGTGCGTACAGTAAAATGAAGCACAACAAAGACAATGTGTCCACTGATGTAGACAAGTTTTACTGAAATAGAATACAACACAATATTTTAGATACTGCAGATATTATATTCTATTTGAGATTCTGACATAATATTAAGAAGGGAACCACTGAAAGGTAGGAAAGCCATGGTTGCTTTTTTATTTTGGTTTTTACTTCTGGTTGCATTTCCCAAACATATTGAATTGTTTCGCGCTTATACACGAAGCAATTCCGGAAAAAAAGTAATTAAAATAAAGTAATACAAGAATTTTGGCTAGACTTCGGAACAAAATAACGCAAAAGAAAACAAAGCACAAGATTTTTTTTTGACCGAATAAAGGAAAAAATTTACCCACTATAGAAACAACCCATATCCTTTCTAATGCTGTATTCTTTTCTTATTGAAATAGTACGTGCACATGTCCTTTGTTCATTAACGAGTGCCGGTCAAAAAAAAACCAAAACAACAACAACAACAACAAAACACTCACACACACGAACGAAAAAAACTGGAACCTCGTGATGGAGGAACCGTCTATAGCCGGTGCTTTGGCCGATTTAAAAACTTCACAAACACCGACAAAAGCAGACAGACTGGTGTGAAATATGTACGTATATATATATATATATATAATATATATATATACATACACAGTGAATGAAATTAGACTTGAGGCGGACGTTGCTCTCGAGAGCAACGTCCGCCTCAGTATGTACACATGTCCTTTGTTCATTAACGAATGCCGGTCGAAAAACAGAAACACACACACACACAAAAAAACAACAACAAACAACCCAAAACAAAAACTGGAACCTCGTGATGGAAGAGCCGTCTATAGCCAGAGCTTTGGCCGATTTATAAACTTCACAAACACTGACAAAAGCAGACAGTCTGGCGTAAAATATGTACATCTATATCATATAGTGAAAGAAATTAGACTTGAGGCGGACGTTGCACTCGAGAACAACGTCCGCCTCAATATGTACACATGTCCTTTGTTCATTAACGAGTGCCGGTCGAAAAACACAAATACACAGACACACAGACACACACACACACACACACACACACACAAACAAAAAAACTGGAACGTCGTGATGGAGGAGCCATCTATAGCCGGTGCTTTGGCCGATTTAAAACTTCACAAACACTGACAAAAGCAGACAGTCTGGCGTGAAATATGTACGTCTATATATATATTTATATATATAGTGAACGAAATTAGACTTGAGGCGGACGTTGCTCTCGAGAGCAATGTCCACCTCAAGTCTAATCTCTTTCACTATATAATTACGCTACCCACAATGAGGCACCGCGTACTTTTTGGAAGGGAACTATCTCTCTAACTAAAGTGTGTATGTATGTATATGTAATACATACATCACGTATATACGTAATTATATCGCTCAACTTAGTAAAATAACTCACAGCAGAACTTCCTCTGTATCATTTCTTATTATTGAAGTTAAGTTATTAGTTAATCCAATGGAGAGAATCATTGAATAGGGAGGACTTATTGGTCGAAGGAGAATGCACTCCTGGGCCTTGGGGTGAAGTATCAATTTTACACATTTAAACAAATCAAAATCAAATAAATCACCTGTGGATACAAAGGGGATTCAGGGGTTACCGGAGCAGCACACCAATGATTGCGTTTAAATAATGGAAAAAAATACAAAAGACGGGTAATCGAAATTGCCAAATGAAATTCAGTACATGAATTTTTTTTCAGAAAATGATAAGGTGGTAGATCCCCCCCCCCCCCCACCCGCCCTCATTTCTATCGAACTGTTGACAAATGCATGGTTGAGGGAGATTGGGAGAAACATTGGTTTTTTTACTTTTCACGGAGAACAAATGAACACATCGTAAGATATACGGATGCTTTTTACCAAATTACTATACTTATGATGCTGATAGGTTGTTGTATGTATTGATGTATGCGTTTTTATCGGGCACATACCAGCTGAAGAACAGCCATTGGCTGAAGCAGGTCTTGTGTGAATATGAAATAAACTGAATCTGAAAATGTTAGTTACGAGTCGTTTCAACAGAATTTTGACATGACCACGATGACACAGACAGAAATACAATATCATGCCCTATCATTCATTCCTATTACTTAAAAAGAGAAGACAAACGAGGTATATTACAAAATTATTCTATTTAGTTTATCATTTTTACTATCATCATATCGATGGTTTATTGATGTAGAGAAACATAAAATCTCATAAACGTTTACTTTACCATTATTGACGAAGGAGAGAGAAAAAAACAGTTTTGATCGTTGAATTTTAAATTCACTTTCTTGAGATATAAGGGCATGTGAATTATTTACCATTTGCAGATGAAACATAAACACAGCTTCAAAATAGTTCTCAAATGTGAGTTAGGGATAGAAACTACCAATGTAAAAATGTTAATCCTTATAATCTATGTTAATTATTGAAAAAATATACAAAATGTGAACAATAGTTATAAAAATATTTTTTCGGAACTTAACAGTCTACAGTTATGATTTAGTAAGAAAAATAGTGATATCTCCTTGTATTGTAGGTTTTATTACGAAATATTTATATGGTAGGATGTGTTGTGATACAGCTGACATACACATATGCATCAATGCGATAACTCAAAAATGTTTAAATCACCGCTCCCAATGGTAAACAATACCTGTAAACGGAGTGTTGGTATTGATTATTCTATATCGCTCCTTTTCATAGCTGTTTTTACCTTTATCTTCTTACTCATTTATGTGATAAGCTCTCAGTGTCGATACAAATGAAGGTAAAAGCAAGCTAAAAGATCTCTGTCAGTAATGATATTTTGAAATGCAAGTGTACAATATCTTAGAAAAATGACAAGATCCTAACATCGTCGTTGAACAATAATTAGATGATGACATACTGACATACATATGTTTAAATATTTGAAGATTCTATTCTCTCGTGTGATACTTAATATGTCCCAGTCAACTAATAACATTATGAGTAGACAATATGACAACTTGAGAAAAAAACCGCCAGGGAACTCGAGGTGTATTACATTTTAATGTAATTATGATTTTATAATATTTAATGTTAACAACCTTATCTAAGAGGTCATTAATTACTGATAAACGGAACTTCGAATAGTCCCAGTTTCCGTGACCCGATTTAGTTTACTTTTTTGTTTTCATGGCCAAGGTTATAATGAGAGACGCAAATAACGAAAATGCGAAAGCTTTCGTATTCTCGAATATTCTGAGATTCTGATAGATTATGAACATGAACTCGTTAGAAATATTAAATACTAAAAAAAAAAAAACACTATTTATTTTTATTTTCGTTTTCATTTTAGACATCTATTTCCCCCCCAATGTCAGGATTTTGTACCTTTGTCAGGGTGAAGTGCATGGTAAACGACATGATTTATGTAAATAAAACCAAACAACGTCGATACCGTTTTCGCATTCCAATTGATAAAAAAGATAAAATTGTATCTTCCTGGCCTTTGGGACAGCTGTTTGAAATCCATATAAAGGAAGTGCTTTCAATTTGTACTCTCTTTCGTTAACCGTCTTAAACTTGACATTATGACAAAGGACGTTGAACTCATTCGTAATTTTCATCAGGAAAAGGAAATCACGTAGGCCTACACTTTCTTCATCTTGAGTTTTGTCAGACGAATATCATAGTAGAAATTTTGTCAAAATCAGATCTAAGATAAGAAATCAAAGGAATTTCAAAGCTCTTCATGTTTTTCACACAACAGTGTTACAACTAGCCATGCAAGTTTCTTTCTAAGGGAGTATACTCCGCGCCCACATTTTGTTTGAACTGCAATGAAATCAAAGAATAGAATTTCCCTGTTATTTTTTTTCAACTGGTGTATGATGCATCAATCATAATATCAAGAAAAGGAAAATAATGAGTGAATATCAGTTAATCTCGGATGACATATCTTTCCGACAGGTGTTTTTTTTTTATCGCTCTTCTGTTTTTCATTTTGTTCAAAAAGACTGGACAACTGGAAGAAAACTGAAGTCGAGATTCAGCTAGACAGTGATTTCTCGTGAACTTGGGCTTGGTGCACATTTCGCTTTTAATACCGCAATATTTAGAGGGGGATATTCAAATAACAAATAATATTTTTAACAATCCAGATGGTTCCTTTTCCAGTGTATGCGACGTTTCTTCTATACACTGCCCTTTTGGTAAAGGAGAACAAGTGGCAAGTCTCTTAAATGAGCTAAGATGTATATCTATTCTTTTTTTTTTTTTTACATTTCCATCATTGCAAAGTTATGACTTCTTGACCCATATTTAGGTCATTTAGCCATTTTTTGTTTTCGTTTTGTTTTTGTTTTTTGTTTATTTATCCATTTATTTATTTATTTATTTATTTATTTATTTATTTATTTATTTATTTATTCATTCATTCATTCCTGTTTTATTCTCATTTCCAAACATTTATACATACATGGGTAATACAAACGTCAAAATGGTGGTCTATTCTCGTTATATAGACGAATATAGTACTTGGCATCCAATAAAGATTTGCGTATTGCATCCAATCTAAAAACGTAAAAAGTACGATTGTCTTATTTGTTTTTCTGAACTTTTACAATGGGAAAGTTGGTACACCCATGATATGTCATCTTATATTTTAATGAAGCACTGAATAATCTTATCGCAAATCAAATAATGGTTGATAAGTGTTTTTTTCTTCAGGAAAACGCATGCATTGACAACTATTGCAATTGAAAATGACAAGAACAGAACAACAAGCGTACCAGAAATCAATAATCTGTCACCCTTTACCTGTACTTGACGAGGTAAATGAGTTTTTATGTTATTCTAAACTGTGAAATTACTATAATGAACCTGATGTTGCGAGAACATGTTGTAAAAGGGAAGATTAACAATTTACCTCAACGTCTGCTTACCTAGGAGTAAGAGTTTGATGGTCTTGGTCGCCTCAAGACGACCAATGGTCAACATCTTCTCAATGTCCTTGTGTCGTTTCAACGCCTGTCTGGTAGAGACCACTGCACTTCCGCTCGGCGACACACGCATGCTTGCTGACGAGCCCATTTCCCGCCAAGAACGCCTGTACGGAGTACACCGGTGAGAGATCGTTTGGGCACCGCGGTCGATTCCTGTAAGAAATCCTATCGATTACTGCTTGTCGCCTGCTCA